>NC_057803.1:343354088-343654088 GCF_018294505.1 Triticum aestivum | reverse complement strand
CCTACTCCTCCTCTCCCATGGTGCTTGGCGAAGCCCTGCTGGATTGCCACGCTCCTCCACCACCACCATGCCGTTGTGCTGCCGTTGGATGGAGTCTTCCTCAACCTCTCCCTCTCTCCTTGCTGGATCAAGGCGTGGGAGACGTCACCGGGCTGTATGTGTGTTGAACGCGGAGGTGCCGTCCGTTCGGCACTAGGATCATCGGTGATTTGAATCACGACGAGTACGACTCCATCAACCCCGTTCACTTGAATGCTTCCGCTTAGCGATCTACAAGGGTATGTAGATGCACTCTCTTTCTACTCGTTGCTGGTCTCTCCATAGATAGATCTTGGTGACACGTAGGAAAATTTTGAATTTCTGCTACGTTCCCCAATAGTGGCATGATGAGCTAGGTCTATTGCGTAGATTCTTTGCACGAGTAGAACACAAAGTAGTTGTGGGCGTTGATGTTGTTCAATACGCTTACTGTTACTAGTCCAATCTTGTTTCGACGGTATTGTGGGATGAAGCGGCCCAGACCGACCTTACACGTACTCTTACGTGAGACAGGTTCCACCGATTGACATGCACTTGGTGCATAAGGTGGCTAGCGGGTGCCAGTCTCTCCCACTTTAGTCGAAACGGATTCGATGAAAAGGGTCCTTATGAAGAGTAAATAGCAATTGGCATATCACGTTGTGGTCTTGCGTGGGTAAGAAACGTTCTTGCTAGAAACCCATAGCAGCCACGTAAAACATGCAACAACAATTAGAGGACGTCTAACTTGTTTTTGCAGGGTATGCTATGTGATGTGATATGGCCAAGAAGAATGTGATGAATGATATGTGATGTATGAGATTGATCATGTTCTTGTAATAGGATTCACGACTTGCATGTCGATGAGTATGACAACCGGCAGGAGCCATAGGAGTTGTCTTTATTTATTGTATGACCTGCGTGTCATTGAAGAACGCCATGTAAACTACTTTACTTTATTGCTAAACGTGTTAGTCATAGAAGTAGAAGTAGTCGTTGGCGTGACAACTTCATGAAGACACGATGATGGAGATCATGATGATGGAGATCATGGTGTCGTGCCGGTGATGATGATGATCATGGAGCCCCGAAGATGAAGATCAAAAGGAGCAAAATGATATTGTCCATATCATGTCACTATTTGATTGCATGTGATGTTTATCATGTTTATGCATCTTGTTTGCTTAGGACGACGGTAGTAAATAAGATGATCCCTTACAAAATTTCAAGAAGTGTTCTCCCCTAACTGTGCACCGTTGCTACAGTTCGTCGCTTCTAAGCACCACGTGATGATCGGGTGTGATGGATTCTTACGTTCACATACAACGGGTGTAAGACAGTTTTACACAGCGAAAACACTTAGGGTTAACTTGACGAGCCTAGCATGTGCAGACATGGCCTCGGAACACGGAGACCGAAAGGTCGAGCATGAGTCGTATGGTAGATACGATCAACATGAAGATGTTCACCGATGATGACTAGTCCGTCTCACGTGATGATCGGACCCGGCCTAGTTGACTCGGATCATGTGATCACTTAGATGACCAGAGGGATGTCTATCTAAGTGGGAGTTCATAAGATGAACTTAATTATCCTGAACATAGTCAAAAGACCTTTTGCAAATTACGTCGTAAGCTCGCGCTTTAGTTCCATTGTTTAGATATGTTCCTAGAGAAAATATAGTTGAAAGTTGATAGTAGCGATTATGCGAACAGTAGAAAGCTTATGTCCTTAATGCACTGCTCAGTGTGCTGAACCCCAAACGTCGTTTGTGGATGTTTCGAACATCGAGCATACACGTTTTGATAACTACGTGATAGTTCAGTTAAATGGTTTAAGTAGAGGCACCAAAGACATTTTCGAAACATCGCGGAACATATGAGATGTTTCGAGGGCTGAAATTGGGATTTCAGGCTCGTGCTCACGTCAAGAGGTATAAGACCTCCGACGATTCTCTTAGCCTGCAAACTAAGGGAGAAAATCTCAATCGTTGAGCTTGTGCTCAGATTGTCTGAGTGCAACAATCACTTGAATTGAGTGGGAGTTGATCTTCCAAATGAGATAGTGATGTTTCTCCAAAGTCATTGCCACCGAGCTGCTAGAGCTTCGTGATGAACTATAACATATCAGGGATAAATAAGATGATCCTTGAGGTATTCACGATGTTTGACACCGCGAAAGTAGAAATCAAGAAGGAGCATCAATTGTTGATGGTTGGTGAAACCACTAGTTTCAAGAAGGGCAAGGGAAAGAAGGGATGCTTCATGAAACGGCAAATCAGCTGCTGCTCCAGTGAAGAAACCCAAGGTTGAACCCAAACCCGAGACTAAGTGCTTCTGTAATAAGGGGAACAGTCACTAGAGCAGAATTACCCTAGATACTTGGTAGATGAGAAGGTTGGCAAGGTCGATAGAAGTATATTGGATATACATTATGTTAATGTGTACTTTACTAGTACTCCTAGTAGCACCAGGGTATAAGATACCGGTTCGGTTGCTAAGTGTTAGTAACTCGAAATAAAAGCTACGGCATAAACGGAGACTAGCTAAAGGTGAGCTGACGATATGTGTTGGAAGTGTTTCCAATGTTGATATGATCAAGCATCGCACGCTCCCTCTACCATCGAGATTTGGTGTTTGCGTTGAGCATAGACATGATTGGATTATGTCTATCGCAATACGGTTATTCATTTAAAGAGAATAATGGTTACTCTATTTATTTGAATAATACCTTCAATGGTCTTGCACCTAAAATGAATGGTTTATTGAATCTCGATCGTAGTGATACACATTTTCATGCCAAAAGATATAATATAGTAATGATAGTACCACTTACTTGTGGCACTGCCATGTAAGTCATAATGGTATAAAACGCATGAAGAAGCTCCATGTTGATGGATCTTTGGACTCACTCGTTTTTGAAAAGTTTGAGACATGCGAACCATGTCTATTGGTGTATATTCATGAAGAAACTCCATGCAAATGGACCGTTCGGACTCACTTGATTTTGAATCACTTGAGATATGCAAATCATACCACATAGGCAAGATGACTGAAAAGCCTCGGTTTCAATAAGATGGAACAAGATAGCAACTTGTTGGAAGTAACACATTCTGATGTGTGCAGTCCAATAAATGTTGAGGCATGCAGTGAATATCGTTATGTTCTTACTTCACAGATGATTCGAGTAGATGTTGAGAATATTTACTTGATGAAACACAACTCTGAATTATTGAATGGTTCAAGTAATTTCAGAGTGAAGTAGATGATCATTGTGACAAGAGGATAAAATGTCTATGATACGATCATAGAGATGAATATCTGAGTTACGAGTTTTGGCACACAATTAAGACATTGTGGAAATTGTTTCATAATTAATACCGCCTGGAACACCATAGTGTGATGGTGTGTCCGAACATCATAGTTGCACCCTATTGGATATGGTGTGTACCATGATGTCTCTTATCGAATTACCACTATTGTCCATGGGTTAGGCATTAGAGACAACCACATTCACTTTAAATAGGGCACCACGTAATTCCGTTGAGATGACACCGTATGAATTATGGTTTAGAGAAACCTAAGTTGTCGTTTCTTAAAGGTTTGGGGCTGCAATGCTTATGTGAAAAAGTTTCAGGATTGATAAGCTCGAACCCAAAGCGGATAAAATGCATCTTCATAGGACACCCAAAACAGTTGGGTATACCTCCTGTCTCAGATCCGAAAGCAATAAGGGATTGTTTCTAGAATCAGGTACTTTCTCGAGGAAAAGTTTCTCTCGAAAGAATTGAGTGGGAGGATGGTGGAGACTTCATGAGGTTATTGAACCATCACTTCAACAAGTGTGTAGCAGGGCACATGAAGTTGTTCCTGTGGCACCTACACCAATTGAAGTAGAAGCTTATGATAGTGATCATGAAGTTTCGGATCAAGTCACTACCGTACCTTGTAGGGTGACATGGATACGTACTACTTCAGAGTGGTACGTAATCCTGTCTTGGAAGTCATGTTGCTAGACAACAATGAGCCTACGAGCTATGGAGAAGCGATGGTGGGCCCGGATTCCGATAAATGGCTTGAGGCCATAAAATCCAAGAGAGGATCCATGTATGAAAACAAAGTGAAGACTTTGGCAGAATGGCTCGATGGTCGTAAGGCAAATGAGTACGGATGGATTTTAAAAGGAAGACAGACAATGATGGTAAGAATTACCATTAAGAAAGCTCGACTTGTCGTTAAGATGTTTTCCGACAAGTTCAAGGAGTTGACTACGATGAGATTTTCTCACTCGTAGCGATGCTAAGAGTCTGTTGGAATTATATTAGCGATTACTGCATTATTTATGAAATCTTGCAGATAGGATGTCAAAACATTGTTTCCTCGACGATTTTCTTGAGGAAAGGTTGTATGTGATACAACCGGAAGGTTTTGTCAATCCCGAAAGATGCTAATAAGTATGCAAAGCTCCAGCAATCCTTCTAAGGACTGGAGTGAGCATCTCGGAGTTGGAATGTATACTTTGATGATGATCAAAGATTTTGGGTTTGTACAAAGTTTATGAGAAACTTGTATTTCCAAAGAAGTGAGTGGGAGCACTGTAGAATTTCTGATGAGTATATGTTGTTGACATATTGTTGATCAGAAATGACGTAGAATTTCTGGAAAGCATATAGGGTTATTTTGAAAGTGTTTTTCAATGGAAAGCCTGGATTAAGCTACTTGAACATTGAGCATCAAGATCTATAAGGATAGATCAAAATGCTTAATAATACTTTCAAATGAGCACATACCTTGACATGATCTTGAAGGTGTTCAAGATGGACCGGTCAAAGAAGGAGTTCTTGCCTGAGTTGTAAGGTACGAAGTTAGGACTTAAAGCTCGACCACGGCAGAAAAGAGAGAAAGGATGAAGGTCGTCCCCTATACTTTAGATGTAGGCTCTATAGTATGCCATGCTGAGTACCGCACCTGAAGTGTGCCTTGCCATGAGTCAGTCAAGGGGTACAAGAGTGATCCAAGAATGGATCACAGGACAGCGGTCAAAGTTATCCTTAGAAATTAGTGGACTAAGGAATTTTTCTCGATTATGGAGGTGGTAAAAGAGTTCGTCGTAAAGGGTTACGTCGATGCAAGCTTGACACCTATCCGGATAGCTCTGAGTAGAGATACCGGATACATATAATGGAGCAACAATTTAGAATAGCTCCAAGTAGAACAGTTATTTGGATTAGCTCCAAATAGAGCGTGGTAGCTACATCTAGGAGATGACATAGAGATTTGTAAAACACACACGGATCTAAAAGGTTCGGACCCGTTGACTAAAACCTCTCTCACAAGCAACATGATCAAATCTAAAACTCATTGAGTATTAATCACATAGTGATGTGAACTGGACTACTGATTCTAGTAAACTCTTGGGTGTTTGTCACATGGTGATGTGACCTGTGAGTGTTAATCACATGGCGATGTGAACTAGATTATTGACTCTAGTGCAAGTGGGAGACTGTTGGAAATATGCCCTAGAGGCAATAATAAAAGTATTATTATTATATTTCCTTGTTCATGATAATTGTCTTTTATTCATGCTATAACTGTATTATCCGGAAATCGTAATACAAGTGTGAATACATAGACCACAATATGTCCCTAGTGAGCCTCTAGTTGACTAGCTCGTTGTGATCAACAGATAGTCATGGTTTCCTGGCTATGGACATTGGATGTCGTTGATAACGGGGTCACATCATTAGGAGAATGATGTGATGGACAAGACCCAATCCTAAGACTAGCACAAAAGATCGTGTAGTTCATTTGCTAGAGCTTTGCCAATGTCAAGTATCTCTTCCTTCGACCATGAGAGCGTGTAACTCCTGGATACCGTAGGAGTGCTTTGGGTGTATCAAACGTCACAACGTAACTGCGTGACTATAAAGGTGCACTACAGGTATCTCTGAAAGTATCTATTGTTTTATGCGGATCGAGACTGGGATTTGTCACTCCGTGTAAACGGAGAGGTATCTCTGGGCCCACTCGGTAGGACATCATCATATGCGCAATGTGACCAAGGAGTTGATCACGGGATGATGTGTTACAGAACGAGTAAAGTGACTTGCCGGTAACGAGATTGAACAAGGTATTGGATACCGACGATCGAATCTCAGGCAAGTAACATACCAATAGACAAAGGGAATTGAATACGGGATTGATTAAGTCCTTGACATCGTGGTTCATCCGATGAGATCATAGTGCAACATGTGGGAGCCATCATGGGTATCCAGATCCCGCTGTTGGTTATTGACCGGAGAACGTCTCGGTCATGTCTACATGTCTCCCGAACCCGTAGGGTCTACACACTTAAGGTTCGATGACGCTAGGGTTATAAAGGAAGTTTGTATGTGGTTACCGAATGTTGTTTGGAGTCCCGGATGAGATCCCGGACGTCACGAGGAGTTCCGGAATGGTCCGGAGGTAAAGATTTATATATGGGAAGTCCTATTTTGGCCACCGGAAAATGTTCGGGATTTTTCGGTATTGTACCGGGAAGGTTCTAGAAGGTTCCGGAGTGGGGCCCACCTGCATGGGGGGACCCACATGGACGTGGGTAGTGGGGGCAAGGCCCCACACCCCTGGTCAAGGCGCACCAAGATCCCCCCTTAGAAGGAATAAGATCATATCCCGAAGGGATAAGATCAAGATCCCTAAAAAGGGGGGATAACAATCGGTGGGGAAGGAAATAATGAGATTTCTTTCCTCCCACCTTGGCCAACGCCCCAATAGACTTGGAGGGCAAGAAACCAGCCCCTCCACCCCTATATATAGTGGGGAGGCGCATGGGAGCTATACACAAAGTTCTGGCACAGCCCTACCTCTCTCCCTACTCCTCCTCTCCCATGGTGCTTGGCGAAGCCCTGCTGGATTGCCACGCTCCTCCACCACCACCACGCCGTTGTGCTGCTGTTGGATGGAGTCTTCCTCAACCTCTCCCTCTCTCCTTGCTGGATCAAGGCGTGGGAGACGTCACCGGGCTGTACGTGTGTTGAACGCGGAGGTGCCGTCCGTTCGGCACTAGGATCATCGGTGATTTGAATCACGATGAGTACGACTCCATCAACCCCGTTCACTTGAACGCTTCTGCTTAGCAATCTACAAGGGTATGTAGATGCACTCTCTTTCTACTCGTTGCTGGTCTCTCCATAGATAGATCTTGGTGACACGTAGGAAAATTTTGAATTTCTGCTACGTTCCCCAACAGCCACTGCACCTAGTCTGTCCCAATCCCACCTGTACCGGGTGCCACTTGGTAGACTACTAGCACTACCTACAAACACCAGAAACTAGTTGCAACTCCTGGACAAAGATCGAGGCGATTAATAAGTCGAGAGGGGTCGAGTTACCGGAACCCAATGTGTGGTAGTAACCATCTTGGATCATAGACATAGAACACAGTTCCTGAGGATGGTTTGAATGAGACAACCCACCATGTACTCCTACATGGCCTCTCACCGCTACCTTTACCAAATCGTGTTCGCACACTTAGCTCTCAACAATAGGACATGATGACCACACTCCAATTCATCCTCGGCGAATCAGACCTGACACAGCTCTAAGCGTAGGAGGCTAACAAGAAAGCATGAATGAGTAGGCACATCATGGCTCAAACAACTCCTGCTCATGCTAGTGGGTTTCAACTAATTACTGTGGCAAAGACAGGTCATGCAGAGGAAAGGGGTTCAACTACCGCATTATGTAATAGTTGAATCGTTGTTGTCCTAATGCAGTAAAAGAGAGCAGGAGCGAGAGAGTGGGATTATATCGGAATGAACAAGGGGGTTTTGCTTGCCTGGCACCTCTGAAAATGATATAGCTCTTCATCAGTGTAATCGAACTCATCGTTGGAACATACACCTACCGAGGGGGAACAACCACCGGCAAACAAGAGGGAACACAATCAATGCAATGCAACAATATGATGCATGATCATGACATGGCAATATGATGTGATTTGGCCTAATGCATCTAGCAACTATTTAGATGAAGTCCATATGAACCAAAGGTTCATATGCAAGCTCCACATTAAGCACTTAAAATGCAATTATCATGTTTTCACTTATACAGTAGGTATAAGTTGGTTTGTCATGCACGAAAATGGTACATATGGATAAATTGCATTTTTCTGATAATTTTTCATATATAAATTGTTTCATTTGGAGTTACGGTTGAATTTCTATGAATTTTTGAACTTTATACTATTTCCAGGAATTTCCTGGTTATTTTAAATTAGACTAAAACTAGAAAATGCATTACTGTGTCAGGGTGACGTCAGCATTGACCAAAGTCAAATCTGACTGGTGGGGCATACCTGCCAGTGTAACAGTGCTAATTATGTGACTAGTTAAATCCTAACAAAAATAATTAGCTCGCATGGGCCCACTATCATTGACCCTGGGTTAATTAGCGGGGCTGTTAACCGCTAATGACGTGCCACGTCATCTAAAACGGTGACTAATCTCCGGTGGTAAGCAGATGCGGAGGCGCTCCTCGACTGGCCACTACGGCCACGAGAGCTTACGCGGTTGGGGGCATTCAAGAGCGGCTGCAGCGGCGCTTTGGGTGGTGGCTGTGGCAGTGCGGGGTGGGGTTGTGGCATCGGCAGCGGCAACGGTGCGCAAAGTAGCGGCCGGAGCTCGGCTCCGAGTGAGCGCGGCATTGCAACGCGCAAGGGAGCAGGCTGTGGTGCGGGTTAGATTCCTGGTGATTCTAGGAGCACGTCCACGTGCTCGGACGCAATTATTGTCCACTGCAACACCGGCGACGACATGGACGCCGGCGGTGAGCTCATGGATGTGGCGGCTAGCGCGGTTAGAGAAGGCGCCCGGGCGAGAGGGCAGGGAGGACAGGAAGAGGAGCTCACAAGGGGTCGGAGCAGCTGGTCAGCGGCTTCGGGGACAATCGGAGCAGGGAGAACCAACGATGGCGGTGGTCGCCTCCCGAGGACGAGGACGACAGCAATGACGATGCTAGGTCGTGTCCTAGCTCGCTTGGATCATTGGAGATGACGAGGACGACATCGCGGGGCTCTTGGTAACGGCAGAGGGGCAAGGGGTGGCTGTGGCCACGTGGTAGCGAACGGCGGTGGCGAGCGTGCTCGGGTGCGTGCGAGGGAGGCAGTAGAGGAGGGGGAGCTCGAGGGAGTGAGCACGAGGGTCCAGTGGGTACGTGGCATCGTCCGGGCGCATTGAGGAGGAGGTAGGCAGGTAGGAGGTGGAGGGTGATGCGTGCGCTGTCGCCACAGCCTCGCTCTGCCTACTGGCCAGAGGAAGAAGACGAGGAAGCCCCTGGTGGGCTGGGCCTGTTATAGGGTTGGGCTGCACAGGTAAGGTTTTCTCTCTCTCTCTCTCTCTCTCTCTCTCTCTTCTGTTTTCCTAATTTCTTTCTGTTTTTTCTATTTTGCATGTTTTTTTAATTTGGTTACTGGACCAAATTAATTTTGTAGATGCAGAAACCTTATGTGGATGCTGAAATAATTATTCCAGGGCCCCACACAAAGTTTCAGAATTATTGAGGCTAGGGAATTATTTATAGAAATTTATAGCCACAATCCAAATACTTAGTGACTTAATTCAAAGACCAAGAATGCCGATGAAAAATATGCATCACCACTGGATAAGGTTTTCACCATTTTCACTAGATCATGAACCTTTTTAAAGGCATCTTGGTTTCATTCAAAATGTTTTGAGTTGAAACTATTTGAATTATGTTTGGTACTAGGGTTTAGTCAACCCCATTTCGAGTTTAACAAAATTTAAACATTATGCATGGATGCTTATGCAACTATTTACATCCAAATTCTAGGGTTGTGACAGGGGACCTTCGCAATTCTCAATGCATGCACCACATCAATGATGTGCATTGGGTCAGGTATTCAACACATATGCGTGCATCACACACCTCCATAAATATGTTCGAGACAGACACATGCAATGGTTGTCTTCAGACACACTCTCACTCGCTTGGTTATGGGCGGCAAGCCTATATATGTTCGTGGGCCCGCATGGACGTCCATCATTTCGCCCAACGACGAAAAGGTTACCAGGGTGGATTCTTCTTCTTTGCTTCGAGTTACCATTTAGTAGGTCGACCATTCCAAGCCTAATTAAGTTTGAGCGCGTGCTATGCGTCGTGAGCCATCGCCCGGTGTGGGGATTTTACGGTTCCGAAGCATGGTGCCACATCAATTTTGCGCACTGGATATTCAAACAACACACACATCTCTTCCATATACATACTTGGGCCACATGCATAGAGTGGGTCTGTCTTCATACAGTACTCCCTCGCGAGGTTATCGACAACATGCTAGCCCATTTTGTGGGGTCGTGTGGACGTCCATCACTTTGACTAACAACGAGCGGGAGATGTTGTACAGCCAAGTTGGATTCTGCTTCGTCCATGTTACAGTACGTCTTGGTGAGATGGCCTCCCCCCGATGTGTGTAGGGCGGCTACTTCGCGCTACCTGCAACCTCCGTGGGGTCGGGGAAGTCCGGTTAATTTGCGAGGCACACGTGCCACATCAAAGTTGTGAATGGTAGTTAAATTTGACACCACACCCTTTTCATACATATAGTAGGACCACCCGCATGTGGTTCGTATGTGCTCTCACCCATCTCGCGCCACAAGCACACATTTGTGGGTCGGCGCATGGTCCAACTTTGTCGGGAAGGGAAAGGGGAAGTTTGACCATATATATATATGATGGACTCCTATAGGTTTTGTGTTACGGTAGGGTGAGATTTCAGACCTAGCTATTTGGGGGCATGCATTCGTAGCTAGGATTCCATTACCACCGACATGAAGTGGGGTTTGTAGGGGGTGTCTCACTAGCAATAATGTGCTTTTGTGCGACAGGTACCACATCAAAGTTGTGCATTGGGTATTCGAACATCAACCCACCCTTTTCATGCATATATTTAGTACACATGCAAGTGTGCTCATGTTCTGACCCTCTCCCGCGTTATTCCTTTTGCCAAATTTATAAACAACACACGAGTTTGATGTAGATACCGTGTGCGATTGGGTATGCAGCAGACACGGTTCGGTCATACTACTTGTGTGCCACGTTCGTGCCCTACAGTCCCTCACATCAGCACAGTAGATTGGGATCCACGAGGCTTGCCTCCCGGTCTTGAAAATATCTACTACCTCGTAATCTCGAAAATATCTACCGCCTGGAAGGTTTTAATGTTTGATAACACATGATTAGTATGTGCGGACCGTGTGCGATGTCTGTTACTCCCGCTCTGCTTTAGTCCCTTGATTCAAATTTTCAGTAGACCCAATGTTTTACTCCTGCCTCTACATCCCTCACAATCTCAAAAATATCTGATCGCCCTTGAATCAAATTTTCAGCAGCCTCGCCTTGATACTCCCGCCTCTGCATCCCTCGTAATCTAAAAAATATCTGCTCGCCCTTGATTCAAATTTTCAGTTTCCCTGGCATGTTACTCCTGCCTCTACATCCCTCGCAATCTCAAAAATATCTGCTCTCCCTTGATCCAAATTTTCAGTAGCCCCACCTTGTTACTCCCGCCTAGTAAAATTTTCAGTTGCTCTGGTATTTCCTCAAACACCACCCCCCCCCTCCACACACACCACAGACTCCCCAAAACCTCCGCTCACACAGACACACACCACCCCTCCCTTGCTCGAAACCATTTGTACATCGCAGTCATTGCCGCCGTCGCCACCTCCATCCTCAACCTCTGCCTATGTGTCGGGGAGCTCGAGGAGCTAATGGAGAAAAATAGGTTTATCATGGCCTCTTCGCCTGATGCTGGCGAGGTGGCCGCCAGGGTGTCCCTTTCGTCCTCCGCGGGCTCTATATCGATCTGTCGTCGCCAGTCACCTGATCCGCCCGCTGCCGCGCCCCTATGCCGGTTCGAGGACTTCCCTGTCCTCCCACTGGCCCAGCCGCTGACGAGGTATTACGTCGGGGTCCGGCAGCGGCGGTGGGGGATGTGGGTCACCGAGATTACAGATCAGAGACCCACACCAGTCGGTGTGTCGGTAGCTTCGACAGGGCCGAGCTCGCGGCCATGGAGTATGACCGCTGGCAGGTCCACTACCACGGCACGGTGGCTAGGCTCAATTTCCCCTTCGGCGCACATTCGGTCGACCTTGTTTGGCCGGAGCCAGGGGTGGTGAGCTCAGCTATGGCACCAAAGGACCGCATGGCATGGGAGCGCCTCGAGGCCGAGGCTGCTGACGAGGCCTACATGCAAAAGCTCTGCCGGCAGCACCTGGAGCTCGTGGAGGCAGAGCAAGTGATATTTGTCGGTGTGGAGGGCGGCGAGGTTATTGTGCTCTCCTCTGATGAGGAGGTCGAAGGCGACAAGGATAGCGGCGCGGAGGGCATCGAGGTCGGCGGCGAGGACGAGGAGATCGACGTCGACGAGTGGAGGAGTGTCTTCCCCAACGACCCAGACGATAGTATCGGGCCAAACCCAGCTCGCGGCACACTGTACCTGACGAGGAAGGATTGGCTCGACCTCCACTTCGACCGAAAGTAGTTTAGCTTAGTTTAAATTTATGTTTTATGTTGGTTATGCAAAACTAGCTATGTTTATGTTTGAATGCATGCTACTTTCGGTTGAACCTACTTTGAACTTGATTAAATTGAAGATTACAACATAAAGTTTAGGAGATCGACTAGAAACAGCCAAAAATTGTTGGAGTATATATATATATATATATATATATCCACTAAGGGTTTTAGTCCATTAACTTTTAAAGGATCGGCTAGAGATGGCATTATGCCTTATTTCAGTTCTTCACAATGTGATGCTCTATATGTGCAACTATTTGCCATGCAGTTCAATTTCATCAATAACAGTTTCAACAATACCACTATGGATTACGATATTTGGTTGTTTTTAAGGATGTTGCAGTTAACATTCCTTTTCGTTTTTTTAACAATAACTAGTGTACTTTAGACCTGCACAATGCCAGTTTGAATGACTATTTGCTTGTTTCTAAATGTTATGCCTGATGCAGTTAACACATCTTTCCACTTCTTGTTTTGCTTAACTAGCATGCTTAAACTTTCACACTGAAGCTATCATTTGTAGATTATGTTGTCTACCATGGACATATTTGGTTGATGTTTAGCCTGTTGTGCTTAACATGCCTTTATATGTACTCATACAAGACAATACTGAGAATAGTGTTGTTTTCCATCGAGGTTAGTTTCATCGCATTGCTTATATGAACTCACTGTTCAAGATATCTGTAGCTGGTACCATCTAGCCTGGGGGCAGATAAGAGATTAATCGTCGAGCATTTCACTGAATATATATATATGTAACCCATTTATCAGTAGGTTAACTAGGGCCATATTTAATATATCTGAGGCTACATAGCAACATGCATTGTACTGAATGACTAAATATGCAATCCCAGGTTACATAGCAACAAGGAAGAGTGTTACCTTAATGTTCTGATGATGTCTAGATATACATGTCATAAAATCTTATATAATGGGATGGAGGGAGTGTTGTACTACATCATTTTGCAATTGTTGTTTAGCTTCTAATATTAACTTGGTGCTTTTAGGTACATATGTCATTGCCAAAGATCCACACTTCGACCCTTTCTGCATATGGGGCAATGAGATATTCATGAACCAGCATGAAGTGAGGAAACTGATAAAGATTGTTATTAAAATGGGTCAAAAGATGTCAATTGAACTATTTGTTTACACTTTATGCAAGACAATAGTGAACTCCCGGATGGTAAGTAAGAACTATGTAGCCTTCTTTTTACTACCCATAATGAGTTGTGTTAGATGACAATGTCTGAATCTTTTTTCCTTTGCAGTGGATCCTGAAGCAGTTTACTCAAGATTACCTCTCAAACTACATAATTGGTGGCCAACCATCACAAGGGGTTGGACTAGAGTCGTGCGTGCCTTCTACATCCAGGAGAGCACAATAGGGACATTCCGCTTCACCTTGTTCAGCAACCAAAATGTCCGTCGCCTCCTTCTTTACCATCTGTAATAGTACAAGTATAGAACCCCGGTTCATCATTCTTTATTTGGTGCTTATGTAATTCTTAAACATATGTACCTGTGAATCGAATAATGCATTTGTTGTTCGAACCTGATGGTAAAAGAATAAAGCTATAGCCTACTTTCAAGTTCAAATTAGGTACAATTTGAAATAGCAGCAATGAAATTGGGGTGAAATTACGGTGTGCGGGACATTATGGCACACACAGTCTATAAAGCATAGCATGTGCGACATACATCATAATCCGACATGGTTCACAGAGAGGAAACGTGTGTAACAATGCATACATTTTACGTTTGAAAAGCGTGTGTGATGACAAACACTATCACAAACAGTGCGGGAAAACTAAATGTGTGTGATTGTCTACCTATTGTACATGGTTTACAACCTTGAACTATGTGTGATGTGCCAGGCATCATAAATGTAGAGCCAGCTTGGTATGTACCTGGAATGTGCCTGGTTTTAGGTAAAACCACAAAACTCCGATTGCGATGGCAATGCGAGCACAAACGAGTAGCGAGGATGAAGTGTTTGGGATATTCGAGATATCAGAAACGGTTATATAGGGACAACTGTATGCATCAAGGCTCCCTATCCCTGATAGTTTCTGTGTCGTGTGGGAAGGACCACCTATCGCAGTCACTCACTAGGCAACGGTTCCAAATGCCGTCGCGGAAATGGGTTAAAAACCGTTTGTATATGTGACAACCCGAGACCGATGCTCCAGACGCCTTTCATGTTTTTGTTGTCGTCGTGTGTTTTTATTTGTTTGTTGCATTTCATCATACCATCATGCGCATTGCATCTTCATGTTTCATAAAACTTGCATCCATTCATAGTTGCTGCGTACCCCTTGCCTTCGTTGACCGTTCTGAGACCAACCTATTTTTCGATTCCCTCTTGTCAAACCACCTTGCCTCTCTGCATAGTGCACAGACCCCCCTCGCTTACTCATCCAAAACTTTCCGGAACCTGAACCCGGCAGTCGTGACCGTTGGGTCCGGATCATCCCCAAACATCCCTAAAATATCTTCGGTTTTTTGTTGGCTCCCCTAAGCTATTTATTCTCGACCGTTGGATTTTGATCGGATGATCAAACTCCCCTCTTTTCCCTAGTCCATTTTGGACCTAACCCTATTTCCTAGGGATCCTCCCCAGCCGCCGCCACTCTCTCCATCGGGATCCAACCCACAGCCAGCCTCTCCCTCCCTTGTTATCAGCACCACCAACTGGAACCTGCAACCACGATCCAAATCCTCCTTGATTGCCTCCCTCATCTTGCGCGGTTGACCAATCGGGTCGCCCGAGCCCCGAGCTCCCCCGCTGTTCCCTGCCCAAGCTCCTTACCGCGCCAGTATCCTCGGAACCCCAAGCCTCCCTGTGCTTCTCCACCTCGCCTCATCTCTGGCCACCTGACAGCCCCGCCGCTGGCTGACCAAACCAGTAGATGAGCGCCCTGCCCCTGCCTTCTTCATTTCCTTCCGTTCTCCTTTTCTCTCTCGCTCCCCTCGGACTCATCTCTCTCTCTCATTGTAGAGAGGAGAGCAACCATGGCCGTCCATCCATGGAGATGAGCCGCGCCGCCCTGTTCACCTGCGACCTCGGATCGCCTCTGCGTCGTCCTCACCGCCAGCTGGTGAGCTCCGTGCGCCGCCTCTGGCCCCTTTCTTTTCCTCGTGTCGTGCCGCTGCTAACTTCTCCGCCTCGCCGTCGTTTTGCTCTAGGAGTCGAGGTCGTCGCCCCCTTAGTTCGCCGCGCCGCCTCCAGTTCCACCAGATCCGCTGCCGTCAGGCCCTTCCTGGCCGGATCCCACCGTTGCGCTGCCGTTCCTCGCCCGCAGCTCCGGCCAGCTACCGCCGTCCTGCTTCTTCCCGGTGAGAGCCACGCCTCTGCCTCATTCGGTTTGAGCGAACGAGTGAGTTGCTGCTGCCCCCCTGCATTGACCCGTTCCAGTGCCAGCGTGGACAAGCTCCAAGGCCCAGCGCCCCTTCCAGCCTCCCTCTCCACCGACCAGCCTCAAAGCCCGAAGTGAGCAGCTCCCTCGCGCCCTGGGCCAGATCTTAGTTTCGGCTCGATAGTATTTTTTTCCCTGGCCTGCGGATTTTTCGAATTATCTAGAGAAGACTGTTGCTTACAGAAAAGTCCCTCTAGATCATGCATATAATAACTCATGAACCGTGCATCGTATTAAAATGATTTAAACATGTAAAATGCTTAGAATTTCATCTACTTTCATAATATGCTGCTTTCATCCATGTTTAAAATGTTTAACATGTTCTTTGCATTTAATTTGCTAGATAACATGCTAAAAGGGTTTATTTCATAACTAAATAACCGCAACTCTGAATTAAATAAATTATATATGTAACTTGCCTAGAAAAATGCATAGTTTAACATGGTGATATTACTTTGCATGTTTAACAACATTAAAAATATGATTTAGGGCAGAACAGTACCAAATTCAAAATACGCATATGGGGATTTTAGGGAATTGTTGTTTGTTGTTTCCGGTCTCATTTAAACTTGCCTAAATAGTTAGTTTATTTATGGTTCACCTCTTGCCATGTTTAACAACATTTAATATTGTTGGGTACATAAACGGGAGTGAACTAAATGATTGAATGTGGGGTTTCGTCAATATGCAACTCGTCGCATATTGAGCTCCACTTAATTTGTAGTATTGTTTGTTGCACTTTGCCATGCCATGAATCATTAAACCGGACATGCATCATCCTTGATTGTGCATCATGCCATGTTTATGTGATGGTTGTTTACCATGTTGTTTGCTTCTTTCCGGTGTTGCTTCTTCTTGATAGTTCCCGGTTTCATTGCGATTGTGACGACCCGTTCGACTACGTTGTTTGACTACTTCATGGACTCGGTCTTCTTTGTAGCGGGATTTCAGGCAAGATGACCGTCACCTTGGATCTCACTACTATCTTTGCTATGCTAATTGTCTCGTTGCTATCACTATGTCTCGCTTCCACCACTTGTTTCATAAGCCTCCCAAATTGCCATGATAGCCTCTAACCTTTTTTCACCGTCCTAGCAAACTGTTGTTTGGCTATGTTACCGCTTTGCTCAGTCCCTCTTATAGCATTGCTAGTTGTAGGTGCAGTTGCAGGTTGTTCCATGTTCGGACATGGATATCATGGATATCATGGGATATCACAATATCTCTTATTTAATTAATGCATCTATATACTTGGTAAAGGATGGAAGGCTCAACCTTTTGCCTAGTGTTTTGTTCCACTCCTGCCGCCCTAGTTTCCGTCATACCGGTGTTATGTTCCTTGATTTTGCGTCCCTAACACGATGAGGGTTTATGGGCCCCTCTTGACAGTTCTCTTTGAATAAAACTCTTCTAGCAAGCCCCAACATTGGTTTTACCATGTGCCTAATAACAACTAAAACTTACATAGGGACCTGCCGGCCCCCGAGGTCTCTTAATCATCCCCCCGGGCCAATGCTAATTATGAGTGTTGGTCCAAATCGGGTGATGTCCGGCGCCCCCTGGGCAACCAGGGTCTCAGCCAACCCGATGTCTAGCCCATCCGGTGTACCCTGAGAACGAGATACGTGCGACTCCTATCAGGCTAGGTTGGTGCATCGGGAGGTCTTGCTGGTTTTGTTTTACCATTGTCGAAATGTCTCCACGGGTTGTGAGCTTGGCATGGGCTAAGTTGGGACACCCCTGCAGGGTTTAAGCTTACAAGAGCCGTGTCCGCGGTTATGTGGAAGATGGGAATTTGTTAGTATCCGGTTGTAGTGGACTTGAACTAAACTCAATAAAATACACCAATCGTGTGTGTAACTGTAACTGTCTCTTATCGAGCGAGTTCGGCAAGAGAACACGGTTGGGTTATGCTTGAACGTAAGTAGTTCAGGATCACTTCTTGATCGTTACTAGTTTGCGGCCATTGCGTAGCTTCTCATCTTATTCATGTACTCGTAAGTTAGCCACCATACAAATGCTTAGTCGCTTGCTGCAACCTCACTATTTATCCATTACATACCCATTAAGCTTTGCTAGTCTTGATACCCATGGTAATGGGATTGCTGAGTCCTTGTGGCTCACAGATTACTACAACAATAGTTGCAGGTACAGGTAATGCGATGATCTGACGCGAGTGCGATGCTTGCTTGTTTTGTAGTTCTTTTTCTTCTTCGATCAAGGGATAGATTCCGGGTCGGGGAGCCTAGGCTAGTAGGGTGGATGTCGTTATTCTTTTTCATTTTGTAAGTGCATCTAGTGCCTCTTAGTGATTTTGGTGTATTGAAGACTTATAGGTTAAGGGACTAATGTGTTTGTGAGTGTACATAGGTCTATAAGTCTATGAGGAGTTTGATATTTACAGGAAAATTCGACCCCTAAAAATGAATATCTTCGACTGAAGATTTTGGTATTTCTGAAGACTTTCATGAAGACTTTAAAAGTGAAGAAATTGGTGTGTCCGTGAAGACTTGATATTCATGCGAGGAATATGAAGCTTGAATACTTTCATTTTCATATTTTCCTTTTCTCTTTCTTGAGTCATAGGAAACATCTTACTTTTAAAGGGGGTCGAGGAAATACTAAGGAAAAATTTCCATGTGATGCTCAACTCAAAATCCTACACCTACCAATCCCTTCGAGTGAAGCCATTGGAAATCTCATATAGTTCAGTCAATTTCTTTAGTGATAGAGACGAAGTTCTTCTAGTCTGTGAGGAATTTGTCCTGACTGAGGAGTTAGGAATTCGCCAGTGCGGATTGCCTACATAGTGAGGAACATGATAGCCCTAAGGATTTTGCTACTCAAAATTCCGACCATTGTTGTGCGATGCGCCAGCTGTCCCAAAATATCTATCCACCTAACGGTCATATCATTGAAGGGCATTTATGTCTTATCATGCCGGGCTGCTCCCTAGGCTATAAATAGCCACCCCCTACAACCACTAGCTAGTTGTCTGCTCTGAGAGAAACTGACACTTGTCATTTGAGAGCAACCCAACCTCTGAGGACTTTGAGCGAAAATCATCAAGTGAGGAGAAACCAAAAGCCCAAAAACCAAACACCTACAAACCCCAAGTGATTGAGCATCACTGAAGAGATTGATCCTGAGTGGATCCGACGCTTGTTACCTTTGAAGAATGTGCTTCTGCCAGACGGTTAGGCGTCATGGTCTAGAGCATCCAAGAGGAATTGTGGATCGCCGAGTGACCAAGTTTGTGATGGTTTGGAAGTCGCCTAAAGACTTACCACGAGTGATTGGACGAGGTCTGTGTGACCTTAGTTCAAGGAGAATACAGTGAGGACTGGGTGTCCTGAGCTGCGTGTTCAGGACTGGGTGTCCGGTGCTGTGTGTCCTCGAGTTTAAATACTCACCCGCTCCAACCAGACGTACAACTGAGACAGTAGTTGGAACTGGTCTACCAAATCATTGTCTTCACCAAGCTTAATGGTTCTATTTCCTCAACTCTTTCATTTTCTCAGAACTGTGCTGTGTGTTTGTTCATATCTGTGTTTGAAGATTTTGACTGAAGACTTTCTCAATTTCCTCAGTTCAATTTCTTCAGTCTGTTTGTCTTCATCCTGTGTTATCCTGTGATTACGCTTCCTGTACTCTGTGTCTGTCTTCATTTCATCATGATGAGTATGCTTGTATTCTCTTATGTTTACTTTCGAGTACTTATTCCGCCGCTAGTAGTTCTTCGCTAAGGAATTTCCTCACCGGCAAATTCCTCAGTGAAGAATTTCATAAAAATCGCCTATTCACCGCCCTCTAGTCGATATAACGCACTTTCAATTGGTATCAGAGCAAGGTACTCCCTTGTTCTGTGTGATTTTGGTTTAACCGCCTGGAGTTTTAGTTATGTCGACCGCAGGTATGATCAAGGTCTCTGCTGGGTGTCCTACCTTCGATGGGACGGACTACCCCTACTGGAAGAACAAGATGCGAATGCATCTTGAAGCAATTGATAACGATCTCTGGTATGTTGTGGAAAATGGTGTTCCCTCAGTCACACCTTCTCTGGATGCTGCCGATGTGAAGAGATTCAAGCAACTCGACTCTCAAGCGAAGAATATCATATGTGGCCATCTGAGCAAAGGACAGTATGGCAGAGTGAGTGCTTTGGAAACGGCGAAGCTTATCTGGGACAGGTTGTCCAAAGTGAATGAAGGAGTCTCAACTCAGCATGACTCTCAAGTTGATGTTCTTCGCAATCTCTTCAACCGCTTCAAAAGACTCGATAATGAAAATGTTCAACAAACCTTCGATCGCCTCACTGACATCTCAAATGAGCTTCAAGCACTTAGTGCCACTGACATCACCGACCATGAGGTGGTGAAGAAATTGCTGAGATCGCTTGATTCCTCATTTGACACTCTGGCATTGATGATACAAGAACGCGCTGATTACAAGTCACCTGATCCCGCTGATATTCTCGAGAGGCTAAATACTCATGATTTCCAACTTGCTGAAAAGAGAGATCTCTATGGTTCAAGCTATGGCCGAACACATGCACTGTAGGCCAAGGCAGTATCTGAGTTCGAAGATGAAGACTCTGATAGCAGCCTTGGTGATCCTGAAGAACTGAGCCATGATCTGGCTCTGCTCGTGAAGAAGTTTCAAAAGTTCTCAAGACGTGGTCGCCTTGGAAGATCCTCAAGGAGCAATGATTCCTCACCCAGTGACTACAAGAAGAGGCTCTGTCACAAGTGCAAGAAACCTGGACATTTCATTCAAGGTTGTCCTCAGTGGGAAAAGGAATCAAAGAAGAAGAAATACAAGGATTACAGTTCTGATGATGCGAAGAAACAGAAGAAATCCACAAAATCTTCATCATCAAAATCCTCAAAGTCTTCATATCACAAGAAGAGCAGCTCCAAGAAGGCTAGGGCATTCATTGGCAAGGAAATGGACTCTAAGGCTGAATCTGAAGAAAATGAGGAAGAGGAGTCATCTGAGGAGTCCGAATCCGGAGTGGCAAGCCTAGCTCTCGCTACTGCATTCGTCAGCAAGTCTATCTTCAACACTGAAGAAAATGACCTCACCAACAAGGCTGATGAAAGCGATAATGACTACGCTCCCACCTATTGCTTCATGGCAAAGGGTGCCAAGGTACTCAAATATACCTCCTCTGAATCAAGTGAGAATGAATCTGATGAAAACCTTAAGCCCAGCTATTCTAAACTTGATAAGATTTCTATAAAACAACAAAGGGCTTTAGAAAAGGTTCAAAACATGCTAAATAAAAGTGATGATATGTTGGGTGAAGAAATGGATCGCACTGAAACTTTGACTGAAAATCTTCAGAGACTTCAGTCCAAGCTTGACAAACTTCAAAGTCATCATAACACTCTCTTATCGGATCATGAGAAGCTTTCTTATGAATTTCTTCAAAGAAAGCAAGACCTTGAGAAGCTAAGAGTGAGTTATGAAGATCTTCAGAAGGAGCGCGATTCATTACTTGCTCAACAAATCAGCGCTTCTCAGGAAGAATTTGTTCCTCCATGCTTGAAGTGCATTGAACGTGAATCTGCTAATTCTTCACCTGAATGTTCAAATGCTGCTAATGTTTCAAATTCTTCACATGCCTCTGCTATCACTAATTCCTCATCTGAGGACATTGCTAGTATCACTGACGATGCAGGGATGAAGGAATTGTACACGACAGGCATGTACAAAAGCCTCAAAGGGCATCAGGCTCTTTGTGATGTGCTTAAAAAGCAAATCCTCAACAGGAACCCTAGGAAAGAGGGTATCGCCTTTGAGAGGAAACTCAATGCTGATGGTACATATTGGAAGCCTGAGCAGTACCCCAAAACTACATGGGTTGCTGCAAAGAGACCTCCAGTTGATCCATCTAACTTATCTGGATTTGCATGTGAATCTCCTCATTCTGATGATGAGTCAATTGACTCCAACTATAATCTATTCAAAAATCAGAATGGTGAAGTATTTTCTAGATATGTTGGCACTAACTGCAGGAACGGCTCCCCTATGAAGAAAATCTGGGTTCCCAAAAGATGCCTTGAAAATCTTCAGGTGAATGTCATCATGACGCCACCTGTGAAGAATAGGAACCCCAGATCAAATTCCTCATATGGATCAAAGTCCTCATATGAACATCATCGTGCTAACCCGTCTATTTCGTAGGGAAGATCTAAGGATTATGGATATGTGCATTATTCTTCAAATCATTATGTCCATAAGTCCTCGAAGAATTTCTCTGCATACTCTTATGCTTACTCCAACCCCTCGTATGTGAGACAAAATGGACTGGCTTCTATGCCATCCTTTTCGTATGGAGCTCGCAGAATGATGAAATCTTTGCCAGCCCTTCATATGTGGGTGGTGAAGAAAAAGAACTAATCTCTTCTGCAGGGCCAGGTATCCAGATGTACGTAACCGTCTGAAGAATTTGCTGGAGACCTAAGCATGCCTGATAGGACGCAGGCTAATCATGAAGAAATGAACTTTCATTTGTCACGTCCTCATATTGCTTTATCAGTTCTTTTACTTGATAAAATTGATCTGATGAATTGAAGTCATATTCCTCACTGATGAAGTATATGAGTTTGTAAGGTGCACTAATTCGTCTGCAGGACGATCAACCCAAAGCCACTGAGTGGGTCCTCGATAGTGGATGTACAAACCACATGACTGGTGACAAGAATCTATTGATGGATGTTCCATTATCTCTGTCGCATCCGAAGCATATCATTTTTGCTGACAAAGGCAAAAGTCAGGTATTGGGTCTAGGTAAGGTTCCGATTACAAAGGATCGACACAAGGACAAAGTCATGCTTGTTGAGTCCTTAGGATACAACCTTATGTTCATGTCAATGCTTTGTGATCTTGATATGGTTGTTGTATTTGGCAAGTACCGTTGTGTTGTGGTTATGGAAGATGACAATTCCAAAGTCTTCGAAGGCTTTAGGAGAAGAGACATGTATATTGTTGATTTCTCTACAGGACCACAACCAGCCGTGTGCCTACTTGCAAAAGCTTCAGAAGGCTGGCTCTGGCATCGACGACTTGGTCATGCAGGCATGAGGAATTTGCACACGCTTGCGAAGAAGAAGCATTTCATTGGCATCGAGAATGTAAAATTCCTCAAGGATCACCTATGTGGAGCCTGTGAAGCTGGGAAGATGACCAAGGCCAAGCATCCAGCAAAGACTATCATGACCACCACTCGCCCGTTTGAATTGCTTCACATGGATCTCTTTGGTCCTAATCATTATTCTGCTATTTCAAATGAAGCATCTCAATATGGCTTTGTTATTGTTGATGATTATTCTCGCTATACATGGGTACACCTTGTTACTTACAAACATGAAGTGCAGGAAGTCTTCAAACGATTTTCCTCGAGGGCTTCAACCAACTTTGGTGTGAAGATCAAGCACATCAGAAGTGACAATGGCACTGAGTTCAAGAATTCTGGTCTCGATGACTATCTTGATGAACTTGGTATTACTCATGAGTTATCTGCTCCCTACACTCCTCAGCAGAATGGCGTCGTGGAGCGCAAGAACAGGACTCTTGCTGAGATGGCTCGCACTATGCTTGATGAATACAAAACGCCTCGTCGTTTCTGGACTGAGGCAATTGATACTGCGTGCCACATCATCAACAGAGTATATCTTCACAAATTCTTCAAAAAGACTGCCTATGAACTCCTCACTGATAAGAAACCCAATGTAAGTTATTTCAAAGTCTTCGGTGCTAAATGTTGGATTAGAGATCCTCATCACAACTCAAAATTTGCACCGAAAGCACATGAAGGTTTTATGCTTGGTTACGGAAAGGACTCGCACACCTACAGAGTCTTCAACAACGTTCTTCACAAAGTTGTTGAAACTGTAGATGTGCGGTTCGATGAAACTAATGGCTCGCAAAGAGAGCACCTACCTACTGTGATAGATGAACCAACACCTGAGGAAACTATCAAGTTCAAGGCTACTGAGGATGTCATTCCTACTGAAGAATCTGCTGAAGAATTCATTCCAGAACATGAAGAACGTCGAGCTAATGCACCTGAAGAAAATGCTGAAGAAAATGGTGCTGAAGAAAACGCTGATCAAACTCTTCAACGACAACCAGCTCATCCTCGCATTGCAAAAGAAGTGCAAGTTGAAAAGATCATCAATGACATCAAAGCGCCAGGTCCTCTCACACGCTCAAAAGCTTCACATTTGTCTAACTTTTGTGGGCAGTATGCTTTTGTCTCTATTACAGAGCCCACTAAGGTAGATGAAGCATTTCTGGAGCCTGAGTGGATTCAGGCCATGCAAGAAGAATTACATCAGTTCGAGCTCAACAATGTCTGGGAACTGGTCAAACGTCCAGATCCTCGCAAGCACAATATCATCGGCACAAAGTGGATCTACCGCAACAAGCAAGATGAAAATGGCCTTGTGGTGAGGAATAAGGCACGGCTTGTAGCTCAAGGCTACACACAGGTTGAAGGAATTGATTTCGATGAAACTTTTGCACCTGTTGCTAGACTTGAGGCTATTCGCATATTACTTGCTTATGCTAACCATCATGATATCACTTTATATCAAATGGATGTGAAAAGTGCATTCCTCAATGGTAAGCTTGAGGAAGAAGTATATGTTGCTCAACCCCCAGGTTTTGAAGATCCAAAGAATCCTGACAAAGTCTTCAGACTCAACAAGGCCCTCTATGGCCTCAAGCAGGCCCCACGGGCTTGGTATGATACCTTGAAGGAACTCCTCATGAAGAAAGGCTTCAAACCCGGTTCACTCGACCCTACTCTTTTCACTAAATCTTATGATGGTGAATTGTTTGTGTGCCAAATATATGTTGATGATATTATCTTTGGCTGTACTGACCAACGTTATAGTGATGAATTTGCCTATATGATGAGTGAAGAATATCAAATGTCTAGGATGGGAGAGTTGAAATTCTTCTTAGGTCTTCAAATTCGTCAACAACACAATGGCATATTCATCTCTCAGGAGAAATACCTCAAGGATGTACTGAGGAAATTCGGCATGCAAGATTGCAAAGGCGTCAAAATTCCTATGCCCACAAATGGCCATCTGTGCACTGATGAAAATGGTATTGACTTCGATCATAAGGTATACCGCTCCATGATAGGTTCCTTATTGTACTTATGTGCATCTAGGCCAGATATAATGCTTAGTGTTTGCATGTGTGCCCGATTTCAAGCTACACCGAAGGAATCACACCATAAGGCTGTGAAGCATATTCTTCGATATCTAGCTCACACACCAACACTTGGATTATGGTACCCCAAGGGCTCGGTTTTTGATCTTGTTGGATATTCTGACTCTGACTATGCTGGTGATCGTGTGGATCGCAAGTCAACATCTGGTACATGTCATTTCCTCGGACGATCTTTGGTCTGTTGGTCCTCGAAGAAACAGAACTGCGTATCACTATCTACTGCTGAAGCTGAGTACATTGCCGCTGGTTCTTGCTGTGCCCAATTGCTATGGATGAAGCAAACTCTCAAGGACTACGGCGTCAACATGAAGAATGTGCCTCTCTTCTGTGACAATGAGAGTGCCATCAAGATTGCTCACAACCCAGTTCAGCACTCGAAGACAAAGCACATTCAGATTCGTCATCATTTTCTTCGTGATCATGTGTTGAAGGCGACATTTCTATTGAGCATGTGAAGACTGAAGAACAGCTAGCCGATATCTTCACAAAGCCGTTGGATGAGAAGAGATTTAGCAAGTTGCGGTGTGAGCTAAATATCCTAGAATCTTCGAATGTTCTTTGAAAAGGACACTCATCCTAACACTTATGCAAAACTGATGACTTAGATGTGCAACACATGATGAAACGTTTTTCTTCAATCAATGAAGAATAACACTCTTAGTGTGATGAAATTAACGAAGAATTTGATTCTCAGAACCCTACGATAATTGTACGCGGTGTCTGAAATCATCATTCTTATACGGTGGGTCACGCCACCACCAGAAGTTGAAATTCCTCAATTATTCATTTTCTTCAACTTGGCATAGTCTTCACTGGTACTGTCATTTTTCTTCATTGGCTATATATATATATGAGTTTATGTCCTCTACAAAATTCACTTATTGCTATTTCTTCAAGTTGGTTCTCTGCTAAGTGAATGTGATCAGACCCTTCCCCTCTATGCTTTACTCAACCCAATCTGTTCACAAATTCTTCATGTGCGTTCTATTTGAAACTCATTCAAAATCTTCACTGTGTCCTTGTTAGCTGAAGAAATTGCAAATGGAACTTTAAAACCTATCTTATCTAAATTTTCAGCTTTGCCGCTCAAACCGTTCCGCATCCCACGATACACTTATCCACTCAACCACGATCTAACACGATCTCCACCTCTCACTATGTGGGTGACACATGTCATGCGAATGAGAAGGGTTAGGGGCACGTTCGTCCAATTTCTTCGGGCGAGCAGTTTTTCACCGTGGCTATAAATACCCCTCCTTCCCTTCCTCGCTTCTTTTACTCCGCTCGACCTCTCTCTCCAGCTCGAGCTTCTCAAACCCTAGCGCCGCCGCTACTTCATCGCCTCCGGTGAGGAAGAGCTTCACTGCCTCGACCTCGTCGCCGACGTACTCGCGCCGACCGCGGAAATCTTCACTCCGCCGCCGCCGTAGCCGTCTTCCTCCGCCAAGTTAGGGTGTGGAAGATCTGCACAGACGAACTTCACCTCTTCACTTCACTGTTCGTCGTGTTCTTCATCCAGGGTAATTAAAAGTTACTTTTACTGCCCTCGTTGATTCGAATGATTATCTACAAAATCTTCAAAAGTGTTTTTCTTCATATCTTCACACACTGAACACCTCACAAGTCATCTGTTCTTGATTCATTTCTCTAAGCATCATTTTTCTTCAAGATTCCTCAATTGTGTGGATCTTCGATCTATACAACTCTGGAACCTAAGACAAAGAACGCTTAGTGAAAATCTTCAAGACTCATCTGGTCAAATTCCTCAAACTTGTTCTTTTTGAAAAACCTTCTGAGAACGCATATGACCTCTCCAAATTCCTCGCAACTATACTCTGTTCACAGGTACACATGTCAGCTGCTGAATCACTAGGTTCTCATCAACTTAACTCATTTGCAGCGTTCCTCGAAGAAAAGTTGCATACTTCTTCAGAGAATTCGATTGTTCAAATTCCTCAACTGAAGAAAATGGCTGATGGTAAAAGGCCACAGAAGGGAGGAAAGAGGCCTGAGGTAAATACAGCGTTTGAAATCCCTGATGACATATATGCTGGGTACTGCACACCTACTGAGGAAACTAAGAATGAGCGCAAAGTGCGCAAACAGAGGATAGAGAGGAGAAGGGCAAGAGAATGGAGGGAGTATAGATATGTCACTCCTAAGTACATGAAGAAATTCGCACTCAATCCTCCATGCCCAAGAGCTCCATTGGCACCTGGCCAAATAGCAGATCCCACCAGCCTCAAGCGCGGTGAGGACTATCCTAATGAATGGGCCAAGCGCCAAACCAAGTTGGCTAAGCAAGCCAGAGAAGCGGTGAGGAAATTCAATGAAGACTTTGCTGCTGCTGCTGCCTCTTCTAAGGCCTCTGCTGTCAAGCCAAAGAAGGCTATGTCTAAGAAGCCTGCATGCAGGCCAAGTTCCTCAGCAATGCCCTCACAGCCAGAATCATCAAAGCCCTCACGGACAATCCTCATGCTGCTCATGTTCCTCCAAAGTCCTCAGCTCCTCCGCCAAAGCCTTCAGCTGTTCCGGCCAAATCCTCAGCACCCGTGCATCTCGCCTCATGCCAAAGGACTGCCGGCATCTCCATTGCCTCAGGTGTCTCAGCTAGTTCCTCAGCTGCACCAAGTTCCTCAGCTAGCCCCTCACTGCTGAAGACAAAGGCCACTGTTGGACGAGGTCCTCGCCCAAGTCCTCAAAAGAAGCAAGTCGCTTTCCAAGTGCCGTCTGATGAAGACGAAGCTGATGATGATGAACTTGCAGAAATCATCAGAGACAGGCAAGTCAAGGCCGCTAGAGCCAAAGGATCAGAAGTGCCACTGCTTTTGGATCCCAAGCTGATACTCGACTACATTGATGATTGGCACAAGGACCCCAACACTCCCTTGCCTGACTTCAAGCTGACTCCTGGCCAGAGTCACATGCTGACCCACTTCATTCAAGAAGAAAAGTGGAAATTTGAGAAGGCCAGGCAGATCAAGAAAGCGCAGTATAAGAAAGAGCGCTATCTGAAGAAAAACTTTGTCTCTATGATAACTGAAGAACTTGTCACTATTCAGACTAAGATTAATAAACTCAGTGATAACTTTGACGCATATCGCTCTGATTGGCTTGGAGCCAAGGTTCGTTTTGTGAAACTTGCGAATAACTTCACTTCCAATGTTGCAGCCCCAACGCAATAGGAAATTCCTCAGGCTGAAGCATCTGCTCAGCCTACTGAAGAAAATGCCAGCACCGCTGATGATAATCAGGCTGCTGAAGATAATGTGAGTTCCAGGGCTGATGACTGCATTCCAGCCGCTGAAGAAATTGCCAGGGCACCCACTAGTGGTGTGCTTGAAGAAACTGAAGAACTCAGGGCAACTGCATCAGTTGTGCCTGAAGAAAGTCAACCAGATTCCTCAGCTGCTCCTGCACCAACTTCAACTCCAATCCTTCCATCTGCATCAGATGTGAAGAAGACCAAGGCTGCAGAGCGTGCTGCAGTGAAGAAAAGGAAAGCATCAGCTGCTTCAGATTCTTCAGCTCCGAAGAAAATGAAGCCTATGACAAGTTCGTTTGCAAATCCGATTGATGCTGTTCCCATCTCAACCAGGCCATCAAAGGACCTTGTTCCTTTTGATGAAGAATATGTGATCCCCAGCGGATCTGATGAAGAAACTCCTTCTGCTGCTTCGTCTGAACCGTTGGATGAAGAAATTGAAGTGGATGCGATCCCTTTAACACCTATCATCTCCTCGCCTATGCCTCAGTTCACAACTGAAGAGGCTGGCGTTGAAGAAATGGAAGATGAAGATGTGGACATTGGCTGCTCCACACCCGTAATCAGTGATGAATTCTGGGAAAGTCAGCATCCAAACTCTCCAATGTTCACCCCTCTACAGCAAATTCCTCAGTCCCCCACACAAATTGTTCACATGGGCTCGGAAGAAACTCATCCCACTGCATCTGTCCATGAGGAAATTCCAGCCACTAGCGCTGAAGAAACTGCTGCTGCTGAACAACCAATGATGCAGACTGCCACTGAGGAGGAACCAGAAATTCCTCAGCCTGAAGAACCTGCAATTGAGATTCCTGAGGTTGTGATGCAACTCACTGACACTCCTCTGCCGAAGCCAAAGGATCCTTTCTCACGCAAGCAAAAGTTCAAGGCTGATGATTTCTTCGGCGAGCACGTATTCTTCAAAGATTACAACCCATATGACTCTGCTCGCATTAGGAAGAGGCGTTTCTGGACTCCTAGTCAAGCAAATTTCTATTCCTCAGTGCTGTTCAACAAGGAGAAAATCTTCTACCATGAGCATATTTCTCACGTGGATATGGAATCTCTGCCGTGCTTCACACCAGTCCTCAGTGTTCTTCACGATGCTGGACTGCTCAACTTTTGCTCTGACATCTGCGATTGGAATGAAGAACTGATTCTTCAATTCTATGCAACGCTGCACATCACCGGAGATGCTGAAGATGTGAATTCGTGGGTGCTGGACTAGATGTCTGAAAACACTCACTACACTGCACCAGCCTCTGAATTGCTTCGTGCTGTACCACTCAGTCCTCCCCTTGAAGAAGCTCGCTGCATCTACAGTGAACCTGAGCTCACACATCATTACATGCATGTGCTGATGAAGCCTTTGAAACCAGGTCAGGCACCATGAACCAAATTCCTCGTGAAGGAATTGTTGTACGTGCCCAGAACTGTCTATCGTATTCTTACGAGGACAATCAGTCCCATCAAAGGCCATGACTCATCTGATGAGGAAATTGTTGGCATCATGAAGAATCTGGTATTCAACATCGTTCATGGCATTCCTGTCAATTATCACGATTTCTTCATGAGGACTATGGCCAATGTTGTACTGTCTCCGTTTGAGCTGAAGCCTTATGCACCTTGGATTACGAGATTCCTCAGGACAAGGTCTTCACTCAACTACAAAGCTGATTTCCAGAATCACCTCAGCTACTTGCCCCCAATTGAAGTCCTCAAGCAGACATATTCCTCAGTTGATGGAAAGGGCAAGGCACCAGCTGTAATTGATGAAGGCATTCATCCATTGGATGGTCAGTTTCGCAAAGCTGCATCTTATTCCACCAATGATGACTCTGCCACACATGACTCTGCCAATGCACCTAAGTCCACTCCTCAAGCCACTGCTCCGCGCGTGATGACTGACCGTGAACTTCTGCTTAGTCTTCACCAGAAGGTGGATCGAAATCACAAATGGATTAAGCGTAAGTTTGGTTCACTTCTTCACAACATGACTGCCACACACAATGCAGTGAAGAAAAACCACTACTACCTCCATCAAGTCTTCGGTCGCACCTAGGAAATCCTGTCACATCTATATGGTGAAGAAGATATGAAGAACATGGGTCTAAAAGAAGATTTTGACTGGTCTGCACCTCCACCGAAGAAATTCAAGAAGGTCCAAGTTCCTTCTCTGCTGGCCAGCTCATTTTCTTCATCGCGCGACACTGATGAACATGAAGATTTGGACGACACTGCGGCAGGCCCTACATCAACAAACGACCCCAACAACGTTGGCGCTCCATCAACATGATTATCTTCAGGGGCGTTAGTCCTCATTTTTGATCCTTTTGGTCATTTGATGACAAAGGGGGAGAAATATGAGTTATTCTTCAAGCGGGTCTACTATATGGGCGTTTTTTATTTGCTAAGTTACAACTCTCGTTCTTCTGAAACTTTATTGGATCGAGTTGTATTCTTAAACCCGATGGTGCTCTGATATTTTTGATGCACTGTGCTCTAATACTTTTGATGTGCTGTGCTCTGATACTTTTGATGCACTATTCTGCATGCTTATTCCTCGTTAATATTATTGCACGCATGCTGAATTTCGTCAGGCACCATATTTCATCATGCATTTCAAATTCTTCATATTATATGTTAAATGCGTGTATGAATTACAAGATATAGGGGGAGATCCCCGTGATTCAACTCTTCAAGTGTGCATTGATTCAAAGGCAAATTCCTCACTATGCACATCTTCAGGGGGAGTTCTTCTATATCTTGCAATCAAATTCCTCAATATCAGTAGTTACACTTCATATGCTTATCCCTGTTGAAAACTTAACCTATATTGTCATCAATCAACAAAAAGGGGGAGATTGTAAGTGCATCTAGTGCCTCTTAGTGATTTTGGTGTATTGAAGACTTATAGGTTAAGGGACTAATGCATTTGTGAGTGTACACAGGTCTATAAGTCTATGAGGAGTTTGATATTTATAGGAAAAGTCGACCCCTAAAAATGAATATCTTCGACTGAAGATTTTGGTATTTCTGAAGACTTTCATGAAGACTTTGAAAGTGAAGAAATTGGTGTGTCCATGAAGACTTGATATTCATGCGAGGAATATGAAGCTTGAAGACTTCCGTTTTCATAGTTTTGTTTTTCTCTTTCTTGAGTCATAGGAAACATCGTACTGTTAAAGGGGGTCGAGGAAATACTAAGGAAAACTTTCCATGTGATGCTCAACTCAAAATCCTACACCTACCAATCCCTTTGAGTGAAGCGATTGGAAATCTCATATAGTTCAGTCAATTTCTTCAGTGATAGAGACGAAGTTCTTCTGGTCTCTGAGGAATTTTTCCTGACTGAGGAGTTAGGAATTCACCAGTGCGGATTACCTACACAGTGAGGAACATGATAGCCCTGAGGATTTTGCTACTCAAAATTCCGACCGTTGCTGTGCTATGCGCCAGCTGTCCCAAAATATCTATCCACCTAACGGTCATATCATTGAAGGGCATTTATGTCTTATCATGTTGGGCTGCTCCCTAGGCTATAAATAGCCGCCCCATACAACCACTAGCTGGTTGGCTGCTCCGAGAGAAACTGACACTTGTCATTTGAGAGCAACCCATCCTCTAAGGACTTTGAGCGAAAATCATCAAGTGAGGAAAAACCAAAAACCCAAAACCCAAACACCTACAAACCCCAAGTGATTGAGCATCACTAAAGAGATTGATCCTGAGTGGATCCGATGCATGTTACGTTTGAAGACTGTGCTTCTTCCAGACAGTTAGGCGTCATGGTCTAGAGCATCCAAGATGAATTGTGGATCGCCGAGTGACCAAGTTTGTGAAGGTTTGGAAGTCGCCTAAAGAGTTACCACGAGTGATTGGACGAGGTCTGTGTGACCTTAGTTCAAGGAGAATACGGTGAGGATTGGGTGTCCTGAGCTGTGTGTTCAGGACTGGGTGTCCGGGACTGTGTGTCCTCAAGTTTAAATACTCAGCCACTCCAATCAGACGTACAACTGAGACAGCAGTTGGAACTGGTCTACCAAATCATTGTCTTCACCAAGCTTATTGGTTCTATTTCCTCAACTCTTGCATTTCTCATAACTATGTTGTGTGTTTGTTCATATCTGTGTTTGAAGACTTTGACTGAAGACTTTCTCAATTTCCTCAGTTCAATTTCTTCAGTCTGTTTGTCTTCATCCTGTGTTATCCTGTGATTACGCTTCCTGTACTCTGTTCCTGTCTTCATTTCATCATGATGACTATGCTTGTATTCTGTTATGTTTACTTTTGAGTACTTATTTCGCTGCTAGTAGTTCTTCGCTAAGGAATTTCCTCACCGGCAAATTCCTCAGTGAAGAATTTCATAAAAATCGCCTATTCACCCCCCTCTAGTCAATATAACGCACTTTCACGTTTGGTTTCATCCATAGTCAGATCCTTCTCTTCTGTATGATGATTGCTATGTATTGATGAATGGTTGTATTCATGTTGTATCTTGTGGCGAGTGTAAGCCTTTATCTTGTATTATCATATATTCAGTACATGGTATGTTGTAATGATATACACCTTGTTATGCGCTCGAAATGCGATTGTGCCCTGATCATGAATTCATCACGTGATTGGGATAGAATCGCATCTTGGGTGCTACAAGTCGGTATCAGAACCTTACCGACCTTAGAAGCCCCCTTGATTGATCGAACCGCTGCTGTTGTTGAGTCTAGAAGAAAACTATTTTGAGTCTAGTTATATCGGAGAGTAGGAATTCATTTTACTCCTTATCCCCTTCGTCACTCTGCTGAGGACTCTTGACATAGATGTTTTGACTTCACTCTCCACTTTTTCACTAAAAAACATTTAGGATCACGCGGGTATCGTGGAATAGGCCCAATATCATTGTGAAGGGAATTCTGTCTTGGTGCCTCCTGACATTTAGGGGTTGTGGCAGTGTCCCAGGGAGTTGAGCTCCAAGGTGTTTTTGTCATAGTGCTTATCGTTTCAGTTCCAGAATACCAGAGGTCGCCGACATCGAAAACGCTTCTATACTCTTTGTGGTGAGAGTAGTTTGGCCACACCCAGTACTGGGGAGAGCGATCAGATGTATTGCCACATCTAGTATATTGGATGTTTTTTAAGGTCTGAGGTACATGATTTCCAAGGTTTTCTTGGTTATGTGTTGACAGATGGATACAGTTGGAGTGTAGGATTTGTTAGTTGTGCGAGATGTTTGTGCCTCGCTATATCCCTAACACCAGATTGCATAACCAGAAAGTTTTGGGAGTTCTTTGGTGTGAATTCAAGTAGTTGCCTAGGATATCCTTCCAACAAATGCATGAGGGGTAATGTATTTGTTTTTGGCTTATTCCGCAAGCCAAATCCTTTGTTTTGTTTTGTTTTGAGTTGTGGTATTCAAGTTGCTTCGAAGTCAAGTGTTGATTCCATACCTTCCTAAGTGGTGTTCTCATACTTCTATGTGAACTAATCCTTCTTGATCATCAAGATCGTCTGGTCAACATTTTCAACTGGTGCACTTCTCTTCAAGTTATTTCATACGGGAACCGTTGAGAAGCCTAAGGATTCCTCTATTACATCCGTCTGAAGTTGCCTTTATTTTTTCCACCATCCCACCCTTTTCTTCGAGGACTCAGATTTCTTAATCGAGTATACATTTTATTGATGTGAAGTCTCTTCATTCATTTTTCTTTCATGTTGTACCTGGTGGTTCTCGTAAAGATGCTCTACAAGTTTATCATTCTTCGTTCTCAAATTCATCCGGTGGATTCAATGCAAGCTTTCAGTGTTGAACATATCCATTCCTTATGTTTTATATGTTTTCCCATGTTGGAATATCTTATCCAAGGCTCTCTTATTTATTCACCTCTCTCTATTTTATCCGGAGTGTAGAAGATCTCTCCGAAGATTTGTGCTTCCATTCTTTATTCGTTCAAGCTATTTTGAGGTTGTTATCTCATTCAAGCCATTTAGATCAACCGGTGCAATCTCTCTTTCAAGCAACCATTCCCAACGGTGTTCTCTTTTGAGTGGGCCCTAACCCACAGGTCTTTTCCCAGGATCTTACCTGACTCTTCTAAATTTTTCGGAGTTATTCTCAAAGTATTTTAAAGTGTGACATAAGAATCGATTATATCAGTCATATGTTTTCTCCAAGATTGCTTTCAAAACATTTTTAATCGTTGGCTCAACCTCTTTGCTTTTCATTCTTCCGGAGTGCCTCATCAATTATCATGGTGGTTCTCATCATCATTATCAACATTTGAAGACCGAACAATAATTTTTTCCTAAATCTTGGTCTGTTCTCTTGAAGATTCGTGGTTCTAGATTCATGCCATCCTCTCAAATCATTTCTAGCCGTGAGAAATCTTTTCATACCCATACGGAGCATTTCATGAGTTGTTTTCATTTCTTGATCATCCAAAGGCCATCATTTTAGAAGATTTATTCGTTCTCAACATTCAACTCTCGTTCCCAAATTCTACCGGCCGGTGCATTGTTCAGATATCCTCTAATCAGTTCATGATCTCTTCGTTATCTCGTATCTGAATTCCCTCAAGTATCATCATTCATTTTCTAATTATTCCAGGTGATTTGTTCACTTTTCTTCAATTGTTTTCAATTCATATGATCGTTCGTTCAAGATTCCTTGTCCTTTGTTACCATATCAATTCATTCGTTCTTTCTGAAATTCTTCTCGGTGATTCATCGAAGACTTTCCCAAGTTTGAGCTATATCAATCCTTTCCCAAATGAGAATAAGTAGTATGCTAATCCTTTGCTTATCATCTATTTAAATTGATGAAGGAAACGCATAACATAATTCTTATTCTTGTTTCATCCAAGTGACTTAATCCCTTCTTCCAGAGTTTGCTCATGATGAATAAATTCTCTATTCCAAGTGATTCATCTTTCTTTCCGGAGTTGCAACGCTTCGTGGTTATATCGGTATGAAGCTTCATCTAAATCATTACAAGGCTTCAATCTTATTCTTTTCATCCTTCACTTCTTTCTCCTCATCCTTTTATTACCGGAGTTCTCATGAAGGCTCTACATGGTGGTTCATCAAATATTTCATTCCTTCTTCTAGTGTTCGTCAACATCCTTGTTGGAGGAGATCAAGAATTCTTCATTGTGCATTCTAAAATGCAATTCTTTCTACATTATATTTTGAGGTGGTGTTATGTCATTTTTGACAATTTCCTTCATGTTTCATGATTCACATATTGTCAAGAACGAGGTATTTTAAATCCATCAATCTCTTTGTTGGTGTTATCTTGGTAAAGATTTCACATAAAGCCTTCCCTAAGGAATGTTGCTAATTGGGGTGCTTAACAATGATCCAAGTTATCTCTTTATCATCTTGGTGGAAGAAGTTTTTCATCTCTTTGGTGCTCTCAATCAAATCTTTTTTCCCATGAGTGGCAGGTTGTCACCTCATAATTCCCACAACAAGCTTATCCTTTCATTGTTGATAATCCAACAACTCCGTTCTAGCATTTCCTGTAAGCGTGCTCTTTCAAGATCTTGTTTTCCTCCATTCATTCCATTCCATTCTTTCATTTCTTCCAGAGGCATTGTGATGTTGCTCTCTTCGACCCATCATCTTGTTTTGTCAAGATCATGTTCTTTTATTGCTTATCCATTTAACCAGAGTGTTGTGTCCATCATTCCTCTTTTAACCGGAGTCTCATCCAAGTGCTTTCATTTTGCCAAGTTCATATTCTATGCCATCCATTTCCAACCAGAGTGTTGTCGTAATTGATATTTATCATTCCTTGTACATCTCGTTTCAATCGGAGTGCTTGCATGTACTTATTGTCCATTGTAACCCTTTTCTTATGTCTTTCAACCTACAAGGTTCTTGTAATGTTTCTTGTTCCTCTTTTCTAACGGAGTGTATTCAACTTTGTTCATCTTTGTTGTATTCTTTCTTTCAAGTTGTTCAACCTCTCAAGGTTCTTTGGTTTCACTCGTTTTTCAAAGAAGCAACTTATTTTTACCTATTCTCTTCCTCTTCCATTTGTCATACCTAGATCTCGGAGCGAGGTCTCTTATAAGTGGAGGAGAGTTGTGATGACCCGAGACCGACGCTCGAGACGCCTTTCATGTTTTTCGCTGTCGCCGTGTGTTTTTATTTGTTAGTTGCATTTCATCATACCATCAAGCGCATTGCATCTGCATGTTTTCATAAAACTTGCATCCATTCGTAGTTGTTGTGTCCCCCCTTGCCTTCGTTGACCGTTCCAAGACCAACCGGGTTTTTGATTCCCTCTTGTCAAACCACCTTGCCTCTCTACATAGTGCACAAACCCCCCTCGCTTGCTTGTCCGAAACTTTCCAGAACCCGAACTGGGCAGTCGTGACCGTTGGGTTCGGATCATCCCCAAACATCCCTAAAATATCTTCGATTCTTTGTTGGCTCCCCTAAGCTATTTATTCTCGACCGTCGGATTTTGATCGGATGATCCAACTCCCCTCTTTTCCCACACACACAAATATATATATATAGTGTTACTATTCATCACCCAGGGTGCAGAATAAGTTATTCTTCACCCGAGGTAATCTTATGATCATTTCATAATTAAATTACATTTCGAATTAAAATAGTTACATTCCTATTGATTCACTACGTAAAATTTGACATAACAAAATAAAAATATAGGTCATAAGACAAGAAAATTTGCAGTTTATGTGTATTTTAGACTATGTTTTTACGTTTATAATTTTACATAACATAAAATATTTTTTACGGCGGTTATATATTTTTCTTACGGTCCATTTTTGCGTCGGAAATAAGACATAACTTACGGAACGTAAAATTACGGTGCATTGATGGTAAAATAGAGGGGGGGTGAAGAATAACTATTCCTCACCCAGGGTGACGAATAGCGCGACCCTATATATATATATAGTCTATCCTAGTCCATTTTGGACCTGACCGTATTTCCTAGGGATCCTCCCCAGCCGCCACCACTCTCTCCATCGGGATAAAACCCGCAACCACCCTCTTCCTCCCTCATTTTTAGCACCACCAACCAGAGCCCGCAACCATGATCCAAATCCTCCCTAGCAACCTCCCTCATCTTGTGCGGTTGACCAATCGGGTCGCCCGAGCCCCGAGCTCCTCCGATGTTCCCTGCCCGAGCTCCTCGCCGTGCCAGTATCCTTGGAGCCCCGAGCCTCCCAGTGCTCCTCCACCTCGCCTCGTCTCTGGCCACTTGACAGCCCCGCCGCCGGCTAAACAAACCAACTGATGAGCGCCCTGCCCCTACCCTCTTCCTTTCCTTCCGTTCTCCTTTTCTCTCTCACTCGCCTTAGACTCATCTCTCTATCATTCTGGACAGGAGAGTAACCATGGCCGTCCGTCCATGGAGATGAGCCGCGCCGCCCTGTTCACCTACAACCTCGGGTCGCCTCTAAGTCATCCTCACCGCCCGCTTGTGAGCTCCTTGCGCTGCCTCCATCCCTTTCTTTTACTCATGTTGCGCCGCTATTGACTTTTTTGCCCTGTCGTCGTTTTGCTGCAGGAGCCGAGGCCGTCGCCCCCTCAGTTCGTCACGCCACCTCCAATTCCGTTGGTTCCGCTGCCGACAGGCCCTTCCTGGTCGGATCCCGTCGCCGCACTGTCGTTCCTCGCCCGCAGCTCAGCCCAGCTGCCGCCGTCCTGCTTATTCCCAGCGAGAGCCACGCCTCCGCCTCATTTGGTTCGAGCGAACAAGCGAGCTGCTGTCGCCCCCCTGCGTTGACCCGTTCCAGTGCCAGCGTGGACAAGCGCCAAGGCCCAGCGCCCCTTCCATCCTCCGTCTCCACCAACCGGCCTCAAGGCCCGATGTGAGAAGCTACCTCGTGCCCTGGGCCAAATCTTAGTTTCGGTCCAATAGTGTTTTTTACCTTCCCTGTGGATTTTGTGGATTATCCATAGAAGACTATTGTTTACAGAAAAGTCCCTGTAGATCATGCATATAATAACTCATGAATTGGGCATTGGATTAAAATAATTTAAACATGTAAAATGCTTAGAATTTCATCTACTTTCATAATATGCTGCTTTCATCCATGTTTAAAATGTTTAACATGCTATTTGCATTTCATTTGCTAGATAACATGCTAAAATGGTTTATTTCATAACTAAATAACCGTAGCTCCGAATTAAATAAATTATATATGTAACTTGCTTAGAAAAATGCATAGTTTAACATGGTGACATTACTTTGCATGTTTAACAACATTAAGATATTATTTAGTGCAGAACAGTACCAAATTCAAAATATGCATCTGGGGATTTTCGAGAATTGTTGTTTGTTGTTTCCGGCCTCATTAAAACTTGCCAAAATAGTTAGTTTACTTATGTTTCACTTCTTCCCATGTTTAACAACATTTAATATTGTTGGGTACATAAACGGGAGTGAACTAAGTGATTGAATGTGGGGTTTCATCAATATGCAACTCGTTGCATATTGGGCTCCACTTAATTTGTAGTATTATTTGTTGCACTTTGCCATGCCATGAATCATTAAACCGGACATGCATCATCCTTGATTGTGCATCGTGCCATGTTTATGTGATGGTTGTTTACCATGTTGTTTGCTTATTTCCGGTGTTGCTTCTTCTTGATAGTTCCTGCTTTCATTGCGATTGTGAGGATCTGTTCGACTACATTGTTCAACTACTTCATGGACTCGGTCTTCTTCCTAGCGGGATTTTACGCAAGATGAACGTCACCTTGGATCACTACTATCATTGCTATGCTAGTTGTCTCGATGCTATCGCTATGTCGCGCTTCCCACCACTTGTTTCATAAGCCTCCCAAATTGCCATGATAGCCTCTAACCTTTTTTCACCGTCCTAGCAAACCATTGTTTGGCTATGTTACCGCTTTGCTCAGCCCCTCTTATAGCGTTGCTAGTTGCAGGTTGTTCCATGTTGGGACATGGATATCATCGGATATCACAATATCTCTTATTTAATTAATGCATCTATATACTTGGTAAAGGGTGGAAGGCTCGGCCTTTTGCCTGGTGTTTTGTTCAACTCTTGCCGCCCTAGTTTCCGTCATACCGGTGTTATGTTCCTTGATGTTGTGTCCCTAACACAATGAGGGTTTATGGTCCCCTCTTGACAGTTCGCTTTGAATAAAACTCTTCCAGCAAGGCCCAACATTGGTTTTACCATTTGCCTAATAACAACTAAAACTTGCATAGGGACCTGCCGGCCCCTGAGGTCTCTTAATCAACCCCCCGGGCCAATGCTTCTCATGAGTGTTGGTCCAAACCGGATGATGTCTAGCGCCCCATGGGCAACCAGGGTCTCAGCTAACCCGACGTCTTGCCCATCCGGTGGACCCTGAAAACAAGATATGTGCGACTCCTATCAGGCTAGGTCGATGCATTGGGAGGTCTTACTTGTTTTGTTTTACCATTGTCAAAATGTCTTGTGCACCGGGATTCCGAGTCTGATCGGAGGGTCCCGAGATGGAGGATTGTCTCCATGGATCATGAGATTGTCATGGGATAAGTTGGGACACCCCTGCAGGTTTTAAAATTTCGAGAGTCGTGCCCACGGTTATATGGCAGATGGGAATTTGTTAATATCCGGTTGTAGTGGACTTGAACTAAACTCAATAAAATAAACCATCCGCGTGTGTAACCATGACTATCTCTTTTTGAGTTAGTTCGAGAAGAGAACAAGGTTGGGTTATGTTTGAACGTAAGTAGTTCAGGATCACTTCTTGATCATTACTAGTTTGCGACCGTTGCGTAGCTTCTCATCTTATTCCTGTACTCGTAAGTTAGCCACCATACAAATGCTTAGTCGCTTGCTGTGACCTCACTATTTATCCATTCCATACCCATTAATATTTGCTAGTCTTGATACCCATGGTAATGGGATTGCTGAGTCCTTGTGGCTCACAGATTACTACAACAACAGTTGTAGGTACAGGTAATGCGATGATCTAACGTGAGTGCGATGCTTGCTTGCTTTTGAGTTCCTCTTCTTCTTCGATCAAGGGATAGGTTCTGGGTCGGGGAGCCTGGGCTAGCAGGGTGGATGTCGTTCTTCTTTTTCGTTTGGTTTCATCCATAGTCGGATCCTCCTCTTCTGTATGATGATTGCTATGTATTGATGAACGGTTGTATTCGTGTTGTAGCTTGTGGAGAGTGTAAGCCTTTATCTTGTATTCTCATATATTCAGTACATGGTATGTTGTAATGATATCCACCTTGCTATGTGCTCAAAATGCGATTGTGCCCCGATCACGAATTCATCACGTGATTGGGATAGAGTCGCATCTTGGGCGCTACAGTATAGCAACTCATTGTACCAGTGATTGTAATAACAGTTGAGTGTTAACTTGTGATTTAACTCCTTAGACCATGAGAGTATCATGGTCACTTCTTACCATACGGTGAGCTTTGGGGTTGCTCAAGCGTCACCTGTAAGACGATGATCATAATGACAACTTACAGGCTCATCAAAAAGTTGACAAGTGGCCGGATAGCTCGAGAGTGGGATTTGCTCCTCTGATGATGGAGATATATTCTTAGGGCCCTCTCGGTGTGAGGGCATCCATCATCATCTGGCCATACATAGGTGACTACATCACGAGGATGCTAGAACACAGTAACAAGAAAGAAGTAAAAAACCGATAACGAGGATTTCGGTGTAGTGAGCATGGTAATGACTCAGGAGGATACCGATGCATCCCGGGTTTTGTAAAGTATTGCGAAGGTTCACTCGAATCTTATTTGTGTGCTCATAGGCATCGATATGGACGTCCACGGTCCCGCTATCGGTCATTGAACGAACAGTTTCGTTCATATCTATGACTTACCGAACCTACGGGGGTCACAGTCGTAAGGCAATAACGATCTGCTGAGTGTTAGTAGGACGAGAATGGTCAGATTATATTTATGGAATTGTTTCATTAACATTCAGAATAGTTTCGAGAGGATCCGAAAGCGTTTCGGAGTCACGGGAAGCGTTTCGGTGAATATCGGGTAATACCGGATATTAGCGATAAATATATATAGGTGGAAAATGTCTTTAGGGATGTTAAATTATATATATATATAATGGTATGAAAATATTTAGAACTATTTTAAGTTTAATATAATATCCACGGGCCTAAAAAGGCCAAGAGGTGGAAGGCAACCTGGGGCACAAAGGCCCAAGTGGGGGAGGCGCCCCTTCCCTAAGGAAGGAGGGCGAATTGGGCTGGAGGGGGTGTCAGACTCCTCCCACCCTAGGTTGGCGCACCAAGGGGGGCTCCTTCCCCTTTGTTGTCAGCCCTCCCTCTCCGCTCTATCCTATATATACTTTAGGTTTGGTGCTCCTTTGATATACAAGTTTTGGAGCCTCCTCTAGTTCTTGTAGTGCTAGTTCTAGTTGGTCCTAGTTGAATAATTAGAGCTAGGATAATCCTCTTTTCCTTATAATTAGAAGCCCCGTGTGGTTCTAATCTCCTCCCTCTAATTCTCTAGTGATGGTTAGCTTTGGGCGGCGAAGCGCTGCCGGATCATGAAGGTTGCACGCTTGCAACCAAGTAGAGAAGTCGTGCATTCGGTCTTCAGTTCGAGGGACAGTTCATGGGCGGATTGTGGGATCATTCACAAACGGTTTGAGGGACTCCAAGTATAATCTACACCGACGCATTCATCTTCCACTGTAACTCGGTGGCCTTTTGTCTTTCCCTCGAACATCATCAATGATATGTATCAATAAGTATGTGACTTGTTTGTGAAACTATATATTGTATTGTAACACCCCGTATGTAACCTGCCATATTTGTATTCCAACTCTTGCCATTTCCTGCACTAAGTTATGATATTTCCTCATTGTCGGGTTTTGTCTTCATGTTGTTTTGTCTTTGTCATGCATCTCATATCATGTCATCATGTGCATTGCATTTGCGTACATGCTCGTCTCATGCATCCGAGCATTTTCCCCGTTGTCCGTTTTGCATTCCGGCGCTCCTATGTCCTCCGGTGTCCTTTCCTACCTCTTTTCATGTGCGGGTGTTAAACGTTTTCGGATTGGACCGGGACTTGCCAAGCGGCCTTGGTTTACTACCGGTAGACCGCCTGTCATGTTTCGTGCCATTTGGACTTCGTCTGATACTCCAACGGTTAACCGAGGGACCGAAAAGGCCTCGTGTGTGTTGCAGCCCAACACCCCTCCAAAGTGGTGTCATTTCCAACCCTAGACCTAGTCCCCCTCGTCTCTCCGCGCGCCGGACGTGTCCGGGCCGCGCCGGACACCGCAGCCGCCACCGATCGCGCCCAACCGGGGACTGCCACGTGTCCCGCCGGGTCTCCCCCGCCGTGACGGCCCGCCTGGGCCCGGGGAGAGCCCTCCCGACCCACGCAGCGCCGCCAACCGCCCGGCTCGCGCACACCCGAGCGCCGCCACCTCGCCCGCCGCGTCCCTCGCCAGCGTCGGCGACCGCCCGTGCCACCTCGCCGCTCCGGCAGGGCACCGCTGCCATCCGCAGCCGCCGGGGACGCTGCTCCTCGCCGCGGCCGCACCACCGTGCCCGCCACCGCCTCCTCGACGACCCTCCTCGCCGGCGTCAAGTTCCGCCACTCCGGCGACCCCCATCTCCTGCGAACAGGAACTCCGGCGAGCTCGAGTTCATCTTCGTTTTCTGCGCTGCTACAGTGCTTTGGATCCAGATCTGAAATCTCGGTTGACTTTTTGCCCTAAACCCTAATATTTTTTGCCTATCTTTGTCGCATCGTAACTCTGCATCCGTGGCTCCAATTCATGCGTGTAGCATATCAAAATGTTCGTCTCAACGAGTACTTCATTTCATCTCATTGCATCATGTTCATATGAGCTCATCTTGATGCCCTAAATGCTGTTGGAAGAGTGCTAGTTTCTGTTAGTTTCAGATTCATATCAGTAATTGGACAATTGTCATTTTTGCCATGATTGATGTGTGCCTCCTATGAACTTGAGCCCTACATTTGTTTTGAAGTATGCCATGCCATCTTTACAGGGGTGTATGCCATGTATTTTTGTGATCTCTGTGGTGACTAGCACAAGCATGCAAAGTAGCCCTCTTAATGTTGCTGATTTCAGGGACTTAGAAATATTCTAAGTCTTTGCCCTGTCATTATTTTTCTGCCGTGTGTTCATGTTGATACAGAGTGATCCATGCCTCTTTTGAGCATGATCAGTAAGGATGTTTTTTATATATTGTGGTGCTCTGTCGATCCATGTCTTTGTTTGCATTTATGGAGCACCCTAGCTTGACTCAATCGAGCTCTACTTTTGCTATAAAATGTTCCTGGCAGAATGTTTACGTGTTAAGCATTTTTGCCGAGCTTGTTATAGTTGATCCATGCATGCTATGTTATTGTTCTTGCCATGTTTAGCTTCCATGCCATGCATACTTGCTGGGTGTATGATTAGTTTGTCATGAATTGCTTTGTGGCGAGTGCATTGAGCTCGTAAACATGCCTACTTGATATCTGTTTTTCCATGTTCCGGTTTTTCTTCTAAGTCTGAATCTGTTAACGATAATTGCTATGTTCACATGGTTGCCATTGTATTTTCTGATCCCTTTTGGCTTATGGTCAGTAAGGGACTTTTGTTTTATGCTTCGAGTAGCTTCATGCCATGCCTTGCTTTGCCATGATATGTTCCTGTAGCATGTAGTTATCTTGCTCTAAACATTGCTTCCTAATGTTAAATTCCTGACTTGATGTTATTTTCACTAAGTTTGTAACCTGTTATCTTTTGCACTTTTGCCATGCTTGTTTGAACCTGCTATTGAGTGAATTAGCCGTAGCTCGGTGTTCATCTTTTGTCAAGCATCTTGATTGGATCTCTGCCATGTATTTTGTTGCTATGTTAGAGTGCTGTAGCATGTTGTTCTTGATGCATTTAGATGGCCTCGTGCTGTTAATCGCAGCTTTGTGCCATATTTGTTTTGCTTATCATTTCCAAACCGTGATTCTGATTCCAGTGATCTTTATATCAATTTCGACCGAAATCAACCCATCTTTCCAGTGGCACTCTTGGTTTTCCAAGTTGAGGCCAGGTTCAAACTTTCCTCTTCGAAACATGCATATGCATTGCATATCACATCCCGCATCTCATGCCATGTTTTGCATCATGTTGTTTGTGCATTGCACGTGGTTGATTGTGTCTCCCTTTGCTTGTTGTTTTTGCTTGGGTAGAGCTGGGAGACGAGTACGTGATCGAGGAGCCTGTTGAGTACGCTTACGAGATTCAAGCTAACGTCAACTCGGAGAACTTTGCAGGCAAGATGACCATACCCTCGAAATCACTTCTATCTTTGCTTGCTAGATGCTCGCTCTTTAGCTATGCCTATGTTGCGATACCTACCACTTGCTTATCATGCCTCCCCTATTGACAAGTCAAACCTCTAACCCACCTTGTCCTAGCAAACCGTTATTTGGCTATGTTACCGCTTTGCTCAGCCCCTCTTATAGCGTTGCTAGTTGCAGGTGAAGTTTGGAGTTTGTTCCTTGTTGGAACATGTTTGTTCTTGGGATATCATTATTACATCTTGTCTACTTTAATGCATCTATACACTTGGTAAAGGGTGGAAGGCTCGGCCTTATGCCTGGTGTTTTTTTCCACTCTTGCCGCCCTAGTTTCCGTCATACCGGTGTTATGTTCCTTGATTTTGTGTTCCTTACACGGTTGGCTTATAATGGGAACCCCTTGACAGTTTGCCTTGAATAAAACTCCTCTAGCAAGGCCCAACCTTGGTTTTACCATTTGCCACCTAGCCTTTTTCCCTTGGGTTTCGCGGACTCAAGGGTCATCTTTATTTTAACCCCCCCGAGCTAGTGCTTCTCTAAGTGTTGGTCCAACTAAGCGATGTCCGGGGCTACCAGGAGCAACTCTGGGCTGGCCTACGTGATGTCTGGCTCATCTGAGTTTGCCCTGAGAACGAGATATGTGCAGCTCCTATCGGGATTTGTCGGCACATTCGGGTGGCTTTGCTGGTTTAGTTTTACCATCGTCGAGATGTTTTGTAACCGGGATTCCGAGTCTGATCGGATTGTCTTGGGAGAAGGAATATCCTTCATTGACCGTGAGAGCTTGTGATGGGCTAAGTTGGAACACCCCTGCAGGGATTTGATCTTTCGAAAGTCGTGCCCGCGGTTATGGGCAGATGGGAATTTGTTAATGTCCGGTTGTAGATAACCTAAAGCTTAACTTAATTAAAATGAATCAACAGAGTGTGTGGCCATGATGGTCTCTTTTTGGCGGAGTCCGGGAAGAGAACACGGTCTCGAGTTATGCTTGATCGTAGGTTGTTCTAGGGTTACTTCTTAATCATAGTTGTTCGAGCGTGCCTTTGCCTTCTGTTCCCGCTCTCATTTGCGTTATGTTAGACAGCATATATGCTAGTCGCTTGCTGCAGCTCCACCTCATACTTTTACCCTTCCTATAAGATTAAATAGTCTTGATCGCGAGGGTGTGAGATTGCTGAGTCCCCGTGACTCATAGATTACTTCAAAACTAGATGCAGGGACTGATGATACCGCTCCAGGTGATTCGACTGAGCTCAAGTGGGAGTTCGATGAGGACTCAGGACGATACTACGTTTCCTTTCCAGATGATCAGTAATGGTGCCCAGTTGGGGCGATCGGGGACTTTGTTGCATTTGGGGTTGTTCTTTATTTTGGTTCCGTAGTCGGACCACGATTGTATCTGGATGAATGTAATGATATTTATGCTATTTGTGTGACGTGGCGAGTGTAAGCCAACTATGTATCTCTTTTCCTTATTCATTACATGGGTTGTTGTGAAGATCACCTCACTTGCGACATTGCTTACAATGCGGTTATGCCTCTAAGTCGTGCTTCGACACATGGGAGATATAGCCGCATTGTGGGCGTTACAAGTTGGTAATCAAAGCCTTCCCCGACCTTAGGAGCCCCCTGCTTGATCGAATCGCTGGTGTAGTTGAGTCTAGAAAAATGTTTTGAGTCATTTAGGATTATATATATCAGAGAGTAGGATTCTTTTTACTCCTCAGTCCCTTCGTCGCTCTGGTGAGGCATCCTGACGTAGAGTTTTGACTCTTCTCTTCTCAAATTTCACTAAAAAAATTTAGGATCACGCGGGTATCTTGGAATCGTTCTGTTGGTTTTGTGACAAGAACATTGTTCTTGGTGCCTCCTGACATTTAGGGGTTGTGGCAGTGTCTCGGGGAGTTGAGCTCCGAGGTGTTGTCGTCACAATTTTATCGTTGCAATTCTAGAATACCTGAGTTTCGCCGACATCAAAAATCTCTTTTATGAAGTTGTTGGTGAGATAACCTCGACGCCACCCAGTACTGGGGCGGGAATTCGGGAGTATCAGCATAACTCATATAAGGGATGCTTTTCGAAGGTTGAGGTAAATGATTTCCGAAGGTTTCTTGGTTATGTGTTGAAGGATGGATACAGCTGGATGTAGGATTTGCTAGCTTTGGGATGGCTCCTCCAACGCGTCTGAATCCTGAACCGCCACCACCACCTCCACCTCCGGAGGCATGGCAAGCTGTGACGGCCGCTACCAATGCAAACACGCAGGTGATCATGCAAGTCTTGCAAGAGCGCAACCAAGGGAATCAAGGCCATGGCAACAATCTGAATCAGTTTGCTACACTCAACCAGTTCCTCGCTAACCAGCCAAAGACCTTCAGCAACTGTTTCGAGGCAACAGACACTGATGATTGGCTCGTGGATATCTGCAAGCATTTCGAGTGCAGCAATGTCAGGCCTGAGGACTTTGTCAAGTTTGCCTCGTTCCAACTCAAAGACCAAGCTGCTGAGTGGTATCAGCAATACAAAGATTCCAGAGGAGGCCCTGTGATTACCTGGGATGAATTCCGTCAAGACTTCAAAGCTCACCCCATTCCTTAGAGTGTTGTTGAGAGCAAGCGTGAGGAATTCCGCAACCTGAAGCAAGGCAGCTTGTCTGTTTACCAGTATAACATCATGTTCCAGAAGCTCGCTTGTTTCGCTAAGCAAGACGTCCCTGACGAGAAGAGCATGATTTATCAGTTCAGAGGTGGCCTCAGAGACGATCTTCAACTTGCTCTTGTGCTTTTCGAGCCGCAGAAGTATGATGAGTTTTACAACATGGCACTGAAACAACAGACTACTCAACTCAAGTGCGATGCTTCCAAGAAACGAGTCAGAGATGTGTGCAGCTCCTATCGGGATTTGTCGGCACATTCGGGCGGTGTTGCTAGACTTGTTTTACCATTGTCGAGGATGTCTTGTAACCGGGATGCCGAGTCTGATCAGAATGTCTTGGGAGAATGAATATCCTTCGTTGATCGTGAGAGCTTGTGATGGGCTAAGTTGGGACACCCCTGCAGGGTTTTGAACTTTCGAAAGCCGTGCCCGCGGTTATGGGCAGATGGGAATTTGTTAATGTCCGGTTGTAGAGAACCCGAAACTTAACTTAATTAAAATGCACCAACCGCGTCTGTAACCATGATGGTCTCTTCTTGGCGGAGTCCGGGAAGTGAACACGGTGTTGGAGTAATGCTTGACGTAAGTTGTTCTAGGATAACTTCTTGATCATAGTTGTTCGATCGTGCCTTTGCCTTCTCTTCTCGCTCTCTTTTGCGTATGTTAGCCACCATATATGCTAGTGCTCGCTGCAGCTCCACCTCATACCTTTTACCCTACCTTTAAGCTTAAATAGTCTTGATCGCAAGGGTGTGAGATTGCTGAGTCCCCGTGACTCACAGATACTTCCAAAACCAGCTTGCAGGTGCCGATGATACCGTGCACGTGATGCAACCGAGCTTAAGGAGGAGCTCGATGAAGATCGTGTTCGCTACGTTGTTCCTTTTCTAGTTGATCAGTGGTGGAGCCCAGTTGGGACGATCGGGGATATGTGTAGCATTTGGGGTAGTCTTCTTCATTTTGGGTTCCGTAGTCGGACCTTGATTGTATCTAGATGATGTAATGCTTTATTCATGTATTGTGTGAAGTGGCGATTGTAAGCCAACTATGTATCTCTTTCCCTTATGTATTACATGGGTTGTGTGAAGATTACCTTACTTGCGACATTGCTTTCAATGTGGTTATGCCTCTAAGTCGTGCTTCGACACGGGGGAGATATAGCTGCATCAAGGGCATTACAAGTTGGTAATCAGAGCCTTCCCCGACCTTAGGAGCCCCCTGCTTGATCAAATCGCTGGCGTTGTTGAGTCTAGAAAAATGTTTTGAGTCATTTAGGACTTATATATATCGGAGAGTAGGACTTCTTTTTACTCCTCAGTCCCTTCGTCGCTCTGGTGAGGCATCCTGACGTAGAGTTTTGACTCTTCTCTTCTCAAATTTCACTAAAAAAAAATTTAGGATCACTCGGGTATCTTGGAATCATTCCAATGGTTTTGTGACGAGAACATTGTTCTTGGTGCCTCCTGACATTTAGGGGTTGTGGCAGTGTCCCGGGGAGTTGAGCTCCGAGGTGTTGTCGTCACAATTTTATCGTTGCAATTCTGGAATACCTGAGTTTCGCCGACATCGAAAATCTCTTTTATGCAGTTGTTGGTGAGATAACCTCGACGCCACCCAGTACTGGAGCGGGAGTTCGGAAGTATTGCCATAACTCGTATAAGGGATGCTTTTCGAAGGTTGAGGTAAACGATTCCCGAAGGTTTCTTGGTTATGTGTTGAAGGATGGATACAGCTGGACGTAGGATTTGTTTAGTTTTGGGTGAGATATTATGCTTCCCCTGTATCCCCAACACTTGATGGCATAACCGGAAAGTTTAGGTTGTTTGTAAGTGGGAATTCAAGTATATCGTAGGATATCTTTCCGACAGATGTATGATATGATATTGGGGTTTGACGTCTAGTGGTCCGCCTATCCACGGTTGGTTTTACAGTGGTCTCATTGTGTCTTAAAGAGTCCTTGGCTATGCTGACTCGGGGACGCTTCGTATGTCATGTGCACTACCTTGTACATGATGGTGTTGTACGATCGAGCCCGTGTAGGCCTCACCACGAAAACTTCGGACGAAATCTCTATCATATGTTTGTTCTAGCTCATTTTGCAAGCCAATCCTTTGTTTTGTTGTGATATTTGAGTTGCTTCGAAGTCAAATGTTGATTCCATACCTTTCCTAAACGGTGTTCTCATATTCCTATGTGAATACTAATCCCTCTTGATCATCGAAATTGCCTTGTCAATTCTTTCCAACCGGCATGCTTCTCTTCGAGATGATCCCATCATTCTCCCCATCCGTAAGATCAATTATCAGTTCTTCTCAATGGTGTTTGTTTCATCCGTCTCCAAGTTGCCTTTGTTTTTCCCGCCCTCCCTCCCTTGTTTTCTTCAAGGACTCAGATTTCTCAATCAAGTATCCATCTTATTCATGTGAAGTCTCTCCATTCTTTTCCTTCAATGTTCTTATCCGGTGATTCTCTTGAAGATACTAATGGAGCCTCAAGTTCATCATTATTTGCCTTTTCTTGTCCGGTGGAACCAATTCAAGCTTGTGGTGTTGATCATATCCCTTTTCCGCGTTTCAAATACCTTCTCTTGCCGGTGCTCCTCATATTCATTCATTTCTCGCTATTCAATTGTTTTGGAGTGCTCAAGATATCTCGAAGATTCGTGTTTCCACTCTGAATTCGTTCAAGATCTTTCGAGGATGTTCCCTCATTCAAGTCATTTATTTCAACCGGCACAATCTCTCTTTTAAATCGTTCAAAGGTGTTTCTTTTGAGTGGGCCCTAACCCATAGGTCTTTTTCCAGGATCTTACCTAACTCCTCTTATTTTCCCGGAGCTATCCTCAAATTCTTATCGAAGTTTGATGTAAGAATGAATTATCATCAGTCTTATGTATTTTCTCCAAGATCTGTCAAATTATTTTCACCGTTGGCTCAACCTTTCTATTCGCCATCCCGAAGTATCTCAACAATTCATGGTGGTGTTTCTCATCGTCATTCTTAGATTTTGAAGACCGAAGAAGATTTTTCTCTCAATCTTATCCTTTCTCTCAAAGATTCGTGATTCTAGCTTGATGATTTCCTCTCATAATTGTTTTCAGTTGTGAGAATTCTTTTCACCCATCCTGAGCAATTCAGGAGTATTTTTCAGTTTGATTATCCAGAGACCATCATCTCAGATTTATTCATTCCATCTTTCAGCTCTCTCTCTCCAAATCTTATCGGTGTGTCATTCAAGTTTCCTCTAATCAGCTCGTGATCTCTTCGTTCTCATTCTCACAAGTATCTTCATTCGTTTTCCAATTCTTCCTGGTGAATTTGTGCTTTTGCTATTTTCATGTCCAATTCTTATGGTGGTTCATTCAAGATTTCTTTTCCTTCATTATCGTATCAATTAATCCGTTGTTCCAATCCTACCAGTGGTTCGTTGAAGACCTTCCCAAGTTTGACACTATATCTATCTTAACCCTTCTATGAGAATAAGTAGTATGCCAAATCCATTGCGAGCCATCAATTTAAATTGATGAGGGATAAGCATAATGTAATTCTTATTCTTGTTTCAACGAGTGAACTCAATTCCCTATTTCGGAGGCTTATCAAATTCCTGATTTCAATTGTTTCATCTTCTCTTTTTCCCGGAGTTCCAACCTTTTTCAATTATTTCACCATGGAGATTCATTTAAATCGGTACAAGGATTCACCTTGTGTTTTCAACTTCTCTTTCCTTCCGTTTGATCATTCGTTCGTTTAACGGAGTTCTTCATGAAGGTTCTACATGATGGTTCATCAAGGATTTAATTCCTTCTCGAAGTGTTCATCAAGATTCTTTTCAAAGGAGCTCAAGCATTCTTCTTCTTGCAATCCGGAGTGCAATTCCTTTCTTCCATATCGTTGGAGGTGGTATTATGTCATTCTTGATAATTTGAGTTCATGTTTCATGATTCACAGGTTGTTAAGAATGGGGTATTTTAAATCCATCAACCTCTTCGTTGGAGTTATCTTGGGTTATATTTCACCTAAAACCTTCCCTAAGGATTGTTGCTATTTATGGTGCTTTTAAATTACCTAAGTTCTTCATTTATCCTTCCGGTGAATAAGTTTCTCGTCTCCTTGTTCATATCAATCCAATGTTTTCCCGTGAGTGGCAGGTCGTCACCTCATAATTTGAGATGTATTCCATAAGACCATATCAAGCTTATTCTTTTCGCTATTGGTTTTTCCAACTACTCCGCTCGACCCTTCTCCTAAAGATGCCTTTGTCAAGCTCTTTTGTGGCAGAAGTGGGCATTTTCTTCTCCATTCTTTCATTCCAATGATCTATTTTCCATTCTTACTTTTGTTCCGGAGGCTTGGTGATGTTGCTCTCTTCAATCCATCATCTTGTTTTGTCAAGATCTTGTTCAATTTCTTCCATTTCCAGTCGAAGTGCTATCCAAATTATATCAGTCTTATTCCTTCTCTATCTTGTTTATCCGGAGTGTTGTGCCCTCTGCTCAAGTTCTTGTCATGCTATCAAGTTTCATATCACTTTTCAACCGGAGTGATGCCCGAATTTGTTCTTCCTTGTTCCTCTTTCCTAACGGAGTGCTTTCAACTTCTTTCATCTCCGTTGTATTCTTTTCTCGAAATGGCTTAACCTTTTCAAGGTTCATGGTTTCACTCGTTTGTCAAAGAAGCAACTTAGTTTTACCTCTTCTTTTTCTCTTCCGTTTTTCCCTCCGGTGCCATTCTAGATCCCGGGACGAGATCCTCTCGTAGTGGTGGGGTGTTGTGACGCCCCGAGACCGATGCGCCAGGTGTCTCCCAGTTATTCGCTCTTGTTGTCTCGTCTTTTGCTTGCGTGTTGCATCTTGCCATGTCATCATCCGCATTGCATCTGCATGTTTTGAAAACTTGCATTCGTCCGGATCTCCCAGTTCTTTCCGTTGTCCGTTCTGAGCCCAGACACACTTGCACGCGCCCGCGGCATGTCTGAAATACTATTTTATAAGTGGCTGGAAAATGTTCTCGGAATGGGTTGAAAGTTGGCGTGCGGTCTTATTATAGTGTAGGTAGGCTGTCTGCCAAGTTTCATCGCATTCGGAGTCCGTCTGACGCCCCAGCGATTAACTATAGCGGCAGTATAGTCGGTCAAATGTCAGATGTTTTCGATCTCCGGAAACGGTTGCCGGTTGCACTTCTCTTCTCTTCTCTTCTCTCAGCCCATGGCCTTCTCGCACAGCCCACCTGCAGCCCACTACCTACTGCCAGGTCCAACCAAACATTTCTCATCAGCCCACGACCCTCCTCGCGCGCGCGCCCGAAAACTGTCTCGGACCCGACCCGGGCAGTCGTCACCGTTGTGTCCGGTTCATCCCCAAACATCTACAAAACGTCTCCGTTTTGTTAATTCGACTTCCTAACATATTTTTTTCTCGACCGCCCGATTATGATCAGAGGGACGAGGTAGTCCCTACCCAAATATCCACATACTATATATGTATCAGTCCAACCCTAAAATCAAGCAGAGTTGTCCCATCCTTCCCCCTCGCGCCGCCACTTTCCAAATCCTCCTCGTTTTCCTCTCCTGCCAGATCCAACTTGCGGCCCCGACCAGCTCCACCTTGCATTTAGCGCCGCCCAACCAGATCGCAACCTCCGACCTCCTCCCTCGTTGGCGCGCCAAGCCCTGATGACCAGTAGGTCCCCAGCGCTGCCCTCCTTCCCTGCCTCCTCTGCTATCCACTCTCGATCCCGCTTTCTCACGTCCGTGTCTCTCCCCGTCATGGACAGGTACTACCAAGCAGGGGTTTGTCGCTGGAAACGGACTCCTTGTGCCGATCCCTTCTGCCGGCCTCCACCCCCTCATCTGCCTCCAGCCGTCCTCGTCGCCAAGCGCCGCCGACGACCTCCATCTTCCTGCATCGCGCCATGTCCCACGCCCCTGCTTCCTCCGCTTCGAGGACGAGGCCCGGCGCTCAAGCCCGTGCTGCACCTTCGGGAACGAGCTTGACGCCGTCCTCTGCTTCGCCTGCATGAACCCTGCACTCGTCTTCTCGCCCGGACGGACGACTTGCCGGACTCCTCCCGTGCCAAGCCTCACGCCGTCGACCTGCAGGACCGAGCCGCCGTCGTCCATTGTCCCTGCAGCCTCCCCGATCTCCTCGTCGGTGCAGGGAGAGGAGCTCCTCTCGAAGCCCAGCAACAGCGACGCCCAACGCAGGAGGATAGCCATGAGAGCACAACTGCAGCAGTGACCGCCATGGATCCGTTGTTTCCAAACCGCGCCAAGTTCATCGTCGTCGTGCCAAGTCCGTTCTCAGTCGCTGCGGAGCCACTCCTTCGCCCGCCCCGCAAGCCTGCCTCCAGCGCCACCTCCTTCCTTGGATCCTCACCGCCCCGTCGCCCTGCCCGCCTCCTCTGCTTCGTTCGAGCAGGGAGGCCGACGCACGCTCCAGATGCGTTGACCACGAACGCCCGAGTCGGCCTTCTGCTGTTGTGGACCAAATCCTTGCCTCTAGATCCGGCCCAGCTCGCGTCCAGCCGGCCCATGAGGCCTGGTGAGCTTCAGTTCCAGCTCCCATGATGCTATCGGGCCTACCAGTTTTGGCCCATAGTATTTTTTTCCTGTGCTGCATTTTTAATCTTTTATTCCAGAGACTATAGCTTTGCAGAAAAGCCCTCCAACATCATGCATATTATAACTCACCAACCGTGCATCATATTAAAATAAGTTATATATGTAAAATGCTTAGAATTATGTGTAGATTAATAATATGCCACTTTCTTGCCATGTTAAAATGTTTAAAATGAAGTTTGCATTATTTTGCTTTTATGCCATGTTAAAAATGCTTTAATTCATAAAAAATTAACCGTAGCTCAGATTTTAACAAACTTTATATGTAAATGGGGTGGAAAAATGCCTAGTTTAACATGGTTGACTCACTTTGCATGTTTAATAACTATAAAATATGGTTTAGGGCAGAACAGTACCAAACCTAATATATGCATATGAGGATTGTCCGGAATTGTTGTTCGTTGTTTCCGGCCTCATTTATACTTAACTAGATAGGTAGTTTTACTTTGCTTCACCCTCTTACCATGTTTAACAACATTTAATATTGTTGGGTACATAAACGAGATCGAACTAAATAATTTGAATGTGGTGTTTCGTCAATATGCAACTCGTTGCATATTGAGCTCCACTTAATTTGTAGGTTTGTTTTGTGCATTTTGCCATGCCATGTTTCATTAAACCGGACATGCATCATACTTGGTTGTGAATCATGCCATGATTATGTGGTGGTTATTTACTATGTTGTGTGCTTCTTTCTGATGTTGCTTCTTCGGGTTGGTTCCGATGACATCATGTTTGTGAGGATTCGTTCGACTATGTCCGTTTGCCTTCTTCATGGACTCGTTCTTCTTACTTGCGAGATCTCAGGCAAGATGACCATACCCTCGAAATCACTTCTATCTTTGCTTGCTAGATGCTCGCTCTTTTGCTATGCCTATGCTACGATACCTACCACATGCTTATCATGCCTCCCATATTGCCATGTCAAACCTCTAACCCACCTTGTCCTAGCAAACCGTTGTTTGGCTATGTTATCGCTTTGCTCAGCCCCTCTTATAGCGTTGCTAGTTGTAGGTGAAGATTGGAGATCGTTCCTTGTTGGAACAGGTTTATTATTGGGATATCACCATATTATCTTGTTTATCTTAATGCACCTATATACTTGGTAAAGGGTGGAAGGCTCGGCCTTATGCCTGGTGTTTTGTTCCATTCTTGCCGCCCTAGTTTCTGTCATATCGGTGTTATGTTCCCGGATTTTGCGTTCCTTACACGGTTGGGTTATAATGGGAACCCCTTGATAGTTCACCTTGAATAAAACTCCTTCAGCAATGCCCAACATTGGTTTTACCATTCGCCACCTAGCCTCTTTTTCCCTTGGGTTCCGCGGACTCAAGGGTCATCTTTATTTAATCCCCCCGGGCCAGTGCTCCTCTGAGTGTTGGTCCAAAACAGAGCCACTTGCAGCACCACCTCGGGGAAACTCGAGGGCTGGTTTTAGTTGTACATAGTGTTCATCTGAGTGTGCCCTGAGAACGAGATATGTGCAGCTCCTATCGGGATTTGTCGGCACATTCGGGCGGTGTTGCTGGACTTGTTTTACCATTGTCGAGGATGTCTGGTAACCGGGATGCCGAGTCTGATCGGAATGTCTTGGGAGAAGGAATATCCTTCGTTGACCGTGAGAGCTTGTGATGGGCTAAGTTGGGACACCCCTGCAGGGTTTTGAACTTTCGAAAGCCGTGCCCGCGGTTATGGGCAGATGGGAATTTGTTAATGTCCGGTTGTAGAGAACCCGAAACTTAACTTAATTAAAATGCACCAACCGCATGTGTAACCGTGATGGTCTCTTCTCGGCGGAGTCCGGGAAGTGAACATGGTGTTGGAGTAATGCTTGACGTAGGTTGTTCTAGGGTCACTTATTCATCATAGTTGTTCGATCATGCCTTTGCCTTCTCTTCTCGCTCTCTTTTGTGTATGTTAGCCACCATATATGCTAGTGCTCGCTGCAGCTTCACCTCATACCTTTTACCCTACCTTTAAGCTTAAATAGTCTTGATCGCAAGGGTGTGAGATTGCTGAGTCCCCGTGACTCACAGATACTTCCAAAACCAGCTTGCAGGTGCCGATGATACCGTGCAGGTGACGCAACCGAGCTCAAGGAGGAGCTCGATGAAGATCGTGTTTGTTACATTGTTCCTTTTCCAGTTGATCAGTAGTGGAGCCTAGTTGGGACAATCGGGGATCTTTGTAGCATTTGGGGTAGTCTTCTTCATTTTGGGTTCCGTAGTCGGACCTTGATTGTATCTGGATGATGTAATGCTTTATTCTTGTATTGTGTGAAGTGGCGATTGTAAGCCAACTATGTATCTCTTTCCCTTATGTATTACATGGGTTGTGTGAAGATTACCTCACTTGCGACATTGCTTTCAATGCGGTTATGCCTCTAAGTCATGCTTCGACACGTGGGAGATATAGCCGCATCGAGGGCGTTACATGGCCTCAGAGAAGATCTTCAACTTGCTCTTGTGCTTTTCGAGCCGCAGAGGTACGATGAGTTTTACAACATGGCACTGAAACAAGAGACTGCTCAACTCAAGTGCGATGCTTCCAAGAAACGAGTCAGGGATGCAACTCCTTCTTCCTCAACTCAAGTGGCAACTAAGCAGCAAAAGTATTGGTTGCCTCCTCCTCCTCTGTTCCGTCAGCCCTATCAGCAGAAGAGCAAAGGTGGCAATGGATCTTCCCACCCACCCAACCCAGGCTTTCAGAACAAGACTTCATCTCATGCTCCAAGATCAAGTGCTCCGTATCACCGTCTGCTCTCGGAGGTCATGTGCAACAAGTGTCAGCAGAAGGGTCACTATGCCAACAAATGCTTCAACCAGATGCTTCTTCCTCCTCCTCCTGTGAGATCTGCTAGTACTGCGGTGGTCAAGCATAACCCCAAGTCTGCAAAGGTCAACTTGATGAGCGCAGCTCAGGCAGAGGACTCGTCAGATGTGATAATGGGTAACCTTCCTGTTAACGATATTCCTGCAAAAGTTCTTTTTGACACTGGTGCATCGCATTGTTTCATTTCAATACCATTTGCATCTAAGCATGAGTTGCCTTTCCAAGATTTGCCTAGACAGTTATCAGTTGTTTCTCCGGGTAAATTCATGAATGCAAGCTCTATGATACCGGATGTTACTATCGCATTGGGCGACTATAAGTTTCTGTCTTCTCTAGTGGTCCTTGGTAACTCTGATATTGATCTTATTCTTGGAATGGACTGGTTTTCTAAGCACAAGGCTGAGCTTGATTGTGCTGCCAGGCAGATTCAATTGACACATTCGTCTGAGGCTGTAATCATCTTTGCCGCTCGTGATGATACCATCTGACTGTTTTCTCTCAACGAGAAGGGTGAGCTGGATGCCATCTCTCAGATTCCAGTCATTTGTGAATATCAAGACGTCTTTCCAGAAGAGCTTCCAGGAATGCCTCTGCACTGGCTAGTTGAATTCGTCATCGATCTTGAGCCTGGCACGGAACCTGTTTGCAAACGTCCTTACAAGCTTGGACCTGAAGAGTTGAAGGAGCTGAAGAAGCAACTCAATATTCAAGAGCGTGTGGGTCTCATCCGACCAAGTTCTTCTCCATGGGGTTATGGTGTTCTGTTCGTGAAGAAGAAGGATGGAACGAACCGACTTTGTGTCGACTACCGTCCATTGAACAAGAAGACCATGAAGAACAAGTACCCACTTCCGAACATCAACGAGCTGTTTGAACAACTCAAAGGTGCTCAAGTATTCTCCAAGCTTGATCTCCATATGGGCTATCATCAGATTCGCATTTGTGAAGAAGATATCCCCAAGATAGCATTCAGAACAAGCTATGGTTCATATGAATACACTGTCATGTCTTTCGGCCTTGTCAACACTCCCCCAACATTGTCTCGCATGATGAACTTCATATTCAACGCCTACACAAATGACTTTGTCTTGGTCTACCTCGATGACATTTTGGTCTTTTCCAAGAACAAGGAGGATCATGCCAAGCGCTTGCGATTGGTGCTGGACAAACTCAGAGAACATCAGTTCTATGCGAAGTTTTCAAACTGCGAGTTTTGACTCGATGAGGTTCTCTACCTTGGACATATCATCTCTGCCAAGGGCATAGCGGTTAATCCTAAGAAGGTATCTGCAATTGTGAATTGGGAACCACCTCAGAATGTGAAGCAACTCCGCAGCTTCCTTGGGCTCGCAAGCTATTGTCGAAGGTTCGTCGAGAACTTCTCTAAGATCGTGAAGCCTCTTTCCAACCTTCTCCAGAAACATGTGAAGTACGTCTGGTCGCCTGAATGTGACATCGCTTTCAACACCCTGAAAGAGAAGTTAGTCTCTGCTCCAGTTCTGACTCCTCCTGATGAATCCAAACCGTTTGAGGTCTTCTGTGATGCTTCTCTTCAAGGTCTTGGTGCAGTGTTGATGCAAGAGAAGAAAGTTGTGGCCTATACCTCTTGCCAGTTGAAGGCCAACGAAAAGAACTACCCCACTCATGACCTCGAGTTGGCGGCAGTTGTCCATGCTCTTTTAACATGGAGACATCTCTTATTGGGACGAAAAGTGGACATCTTCACTGATCATAAGAATCTCAAGTACATCTTCACTCAGCCAAACCTCAACCTCAGGCAGACTCGTTGGGTCGAAATGATTCAAGAGCATAATCCGAGTATCGAATATACTCCAGGCAAGGCCAATGTAATTGCTGACGCATTGAGCAGGAACGCTTACTGCAACAGTTTGATTCTCAAGCATTATCAACCAGAGCTTTGTGAAGCTTTCCACAAACTCAATCTACAAGTTGTTCCTCAAGGATTTCTTGCCAACCTCCAAGTCTCTCCTACTTTGGAGGATCAGATTCGTGAGGCTCAACTTCTTGATGCTATGGTGAAGAAGGTGAAGATTGGGATTGCCAAGAGTCAACCCAAGTACAAGTGTTATCGTCTTGATGACAAGGATACTCTATTCTTCGAGGATCGCATTGTTGTTCCTAAAGGTGACCTTCGTAAAGTCATTATGAACGAGTCTCACAATTCACTCCTCTCTATTCACCCTGGAAGTACAAAGATGTACCAGGACCTCAAGCAGTCGTATTGATGGACTCGAATGAAGCGCGAGATTGCTCAGTTCGTGAATGAATGTGATGTTTGTAGAAGAGTGAAAGCAGAACACCAACGACCAGCTGGTCTCCTCCGACCTCTTGCCATTCCAGAATAGAAGTTTGGCCATATTGAAATGGACTTCATGACTGGATTTCCTAAGTCCAAGCGTGGCAATGATGCTATCTTCGTTGTCATCGACAAACTCACTAAAGTGGCTCATTTTATTCCTATCAAAGAATCAATCACCTCAGCTCAGCTGGCAGAGCTATATACCTCCAGGATTGTCTCTCTGCACGGCATTCCGAAGTTGATATCTTCAGATCGTGGCAGCATCTTCACCTCCAAGTTTTGGGATTCTTTTCAGAAGGCCATGGGCACCAACATTCGTTTCAACACAGCTTTTCATCCTCAAACCAGTGGCCAAGTCGAGCAAGTCAATCAGATTCTTGAAGATATTCTCAGGGCTTGTGTCATCTCTTTCGGTAAGATTGTCTTCCATATGCCGAGTTCTCCTACAACAACAGCTTCCAAGCGAGTTCGGATAAGGCCCCATTCGAGATTCTCTATGGAAGGAAGTGTCGTACTCCTCTTAACTGGTCAGAGACTGGTGAACGTGAACTTCTTGGCAATGACTTGATCACACAGGCTGAAGAAATGTGCAAAGTCATTTATGATAATCTCAAAGCCGCGCAATCGCGCCAGAAGAGTTACTATGATGGCAAACATCGTGACTTGTCTTTCAAGATCGGAGACCATGTCTACCTCCACGTCTCTCCAATGAAAGGTACTCGTCGCTTCGGTATCAAAGGGAAGCTTGCCCCTAGATACATGGGTCCTTTCAAGATCATCAGCAAAAGAGACGATCTCGCCTATCAACTTGAGCTTCCATCCAACTTTGCAAATGTGCATGATGTGTTTCACGTGTCTCAACTCCGCAAGTGTTTCAAGACTCCTGACCGCACCGTCATCTTCGAAGAGATTGATCTCCAAGAAGACATGTCTTATCATGAGCACCCAGTTGCTATTCTTGAAGAAACTGAGCGCAAGACTCGCAATAAGTCTATCAAATTCCTCAAAGTCAAGTGGTCACATCATTCCGATCGTGAAGCCACTTGGGAACGCGAGGACCCCCTCCGTTCTGAGTACCCGAGGTTTTTCCAGTCCTAGATCCCGGGACGAGATCCTTTCGTAGTGGTGGAGTGTTGTAACACCCCGTATGTAACCTGCCATATTTGTATTCCAACTCTTGCCATTTCCGGCACTAAGTTATGATATTTTTTCGTTGTCGGGTTTTGTCTTCGTGTTGTTTTGTCTTTGTCATGCATCTCATATCATGTCATCATGTGCATTGCATTTGCATACATGCTCATCTCATGCATCCGAGCATTTTCCCCGTTGTCCGTTTTGCATTCCGGCGCTCCTATGTCCTCTGGTGTCCTTCTCTACCTCTTTTCGTGTGCGGGTGTTAAAATGTTTTTGGATTGGACCGAGACTTGCCAAGCGGCCTTGGTTTACTACCGGTAGACCGCCTGTCAAGTTTCGTGCCATTCGGACTTTGTTTGATACTCCAATGGTTAACCGAGGGACCGAAAACGCCTCATGTGTGTTGCAGCCCAACACCCCTCCAAAGTGGCCCAAAACCCACCTAAACCCCTTCCATCATCTAGGTCGTTCGATCCTGCTCCCATGGCCGCAAACCGTACTCAATTTGGAGCCTCCTAGCTCCTCCTACCTATAAAGAGGCCTTCTCCCCCAAAATTTCGGGTCATTTCCAACCCTAGACCTAGTCCCCCTCGTGTCTCTGCGCGTCGGACGTGTCCGGGCCACGCCGGACACCGCAGCCGCCACCGACCGCGCCCAACCGGGGACTGCCATGTGTCCCACCGGGTCTCCCCCGCCGCGCCGGCCCGCCTGGGCCCGGGGAGAGCCCTCCCGGCCCGCGCAGCGCCGCCAACCACCTGGCTCGCGTGTGCCCGAGTGCCGCCACCTCACCCGCCGTGCCGGCCGCCGCGTCCCTCGCCGGCGTCGGCGACCGCCCGCGCCGCCTTGCCGCTCCGGCAGGGCACCACCGCCATTCGCGCCCGCCGGGGACGCCGCTCCTCGTCGTGGCCGCACCACCACGCCCGCCACCGCCTCCTCAACGACCCTCCTCGCCGGCATCAAGTTTCGCTACTCCGGTGACCCCCATCTCCGGCGAACAGGAACTCTGGCGAGCTCGAGTTCATCTTCGTTTTCCGCGCTGCTACAGTGCTCCGGATTCAGATCTGAAACCTCGGTTGACTTTTTGCCCTAAACCCTAATATTTTTTGCCTATCTTCGTTGCATCGTAACTCTGCATCCGTGGCTCCGATTCATGCGTGTAGCATATCGAAATGTTCGTCTTGATGAGTACTTCATTTCATCTCATTGCATCATGTTCATATGAGCTCATCTTGATGCCCTAAATGCTGTTGGAAGAGTGCTAGTTTCTATTAGTTTCAGATTCATATCAGTAATTGGACATTTGTCATTTTTGCCATGATTGATGTGTGCCTCCTATGAACTTGATCCCTACATGTGTTTTGAAGTATGCCATGCCATCTTTACAGGGGTGTATGCCACGTATTTTTGTGATCTCTGTGGTGACTAGCACAAGCATGCAAAGTAGCCCTCTTAATGTTGATGATTTCAGGGACTTAGAAATATTCTGTCTTTGCCCAGTCATTATTTTTATGCCATGTGTTCATGTTGATACAGAGTGATCCATGCCTCTTTTGAGCATGATCAGTAAGGATGTTTTGTAGATATTGTGGTGTTATATCCATCCATGTCTTTGTTTGCATTTATGGAGCACCCTAGCTTGACTCAATCGAGCTCTACTTTTGCTATAAAATGTTCCTGGCAGAATGTTTACGTGTTAAGCATTTTTGCCAAGCTTGTTATAGTTGATCCATGCATGCTATGTTATTGTTATTGCCATGTTTAGCTTCCATGCCATGTCTACTTGCTGGGTGTATGCTTAGTTTGTCATGAATTTCTTTCTGGTGAGTGCATTGAGCTCGTAAACATGCCTACTTGATATCTGTTTTGCCATGTTCCAGTTTTTCTTCCAAGTTTGAATCTGTTAATGATAATTGCTATGTTCACATGGTTGCCATTGTATTTTCTAATCCCTTTTGGCTTATGCTCAGTAAGGGACTTTCGTTTTATGCTTTGAGTAGCTTCATGCCATGCCTTGCTTGGCCATGATATGTTCCTGTAGCATGTAGTTATCTTGCTCTAAACATTGCTTCCTGATGTTAAATTCCTGACTTGATGTTATTTTCACTAAGTCTGTATCCTGTTGTCGTTTGCACTTTTGCCATGCTTGTTTGAAACTTCTATTGAGTGAATTAGCCATAGCTCAGTGTTCATATTTTGTCAAGCATCTTGAGTGGATCCCTTCCATGTATTTTGTTGCTATGTTAGAGTGCTGTAGCATGTTGTTCTTGATGCATTTAGATGGCCTCGTGCTATTAATCACTGCTTTGTGCATATTTGTTTTGCTTGTCATTTCCAAACCGTGCATCTGATTCCGGTGATCTTTATATCGATTTTGACCGAAATCAACTCATCTTTCCAGTGGAACTCTTGGTTTTCCAAGTTGAGGCCAGGTTCAATCTTTCCTCTCCGAAACATGCATATGCATCGCATATCACATCCCGCATCTCATGCCATGTTTTGCATCATGTTGTTTGTGCATTGCACGTGGTTGATTTTGTCTCCCTTTGCTTGTTGTTTTTTCTTGGGTAGAGCCGGGAGACGAGTACGTGATCGAGGAGCCCTTGAGTACGCTTATGAGATTCAAGCTAACGTCAACTCGGAGAACTTTGCAGGCAAGATGACCATACCCTCGAAATCACTTCTATCTTTGCTTGCTAGATGCTCGCTCTTTTGCTATGCCTATGATGCGATACCTACCACTTGATTATCATGCCTCCCCTATTGCCATGTCAAACCTCTAACCCCACCTTGTCCTAGCAAACCGTTGTTTGGCTATGTTACCGCTTTGCTCAGCCCCTCTTATAGCGTTGCTAGTTGTAGGTGAAGTTTGGAGTTTGTTCCTTGTTGGGATATCATTATTATATCTTGTCTACTTTAATGCATCTATACACTTGGTAAAGGGTGGAAGGCTCGGCCTTATGCCTGGTGTTTTTTTCCATTCTTGCCGCACTGGTTTCCGTCATACTGGTGTTATGTTCCTTGATTTTGCGTTCCTTACACGGTTGGGTTATAATGGGAACCCCTTGATAGTTCGTCTTGAATAAAACTCCTCCAGCAAGGCCCAACCTTGGTTTTACCATTTGCCACCTAGCCTTTTTCCTTTGGGTTTCGTGGACTCAAGGGTCATCTTTATTTTAACCCCACGGGCCAGTGCTTGTCTAAGTGTTGGTCCAACTGAGCGATGTCCGGGGCTACCAGGGGCAACTCTGGGCTGGCCTACCCGACGTGTGGCTCATCTAAGTGTGCCCTGAGAATGAGATATGTGCAGCTCCTATCAGGATTTGTCGGCACATTCGGGTGGCTTTGCTGGTTTAGTTTTACCATTGTCGAGATGTTTTGTAACCGGGATTCCGAGTCTGATCGGATTGTCTTGGGAGAAGGAATATCCTTCGTTGATCGTGAGAGCTTGTGATGGGATAAGTTGGAACACCCCTGCAGGGATTTGATCTTTTGAAATCCGTGCCCACGGTTATGTGCAGATGGGAATTTGTTAATGTCCGGTTGTAGATAACCTAAAGCTTAACTTAATTAAAATGAATCAACATAGTGTGTGGCCGTGATGGTCCCTTTTCGGCGGAGTCCGGGAAGAGAAAACAGTCTCGAGTTATGCTTGATCGTAGGTTGTTCTAGGATCACTTCTTGATCATAGTTGTTCGACCATGCCTTTGCCTTCTCTTCCCGCTCTCATTTGCGTTATGTTAGCCACCATATATGCTAGTCGCTTGCTGCAGCTCCACCTCATACTTTTACCCTTCCTATAAGCTTAAATAGTCTTGATCGCGAGGGTGTGAGATTGATGAGTCCCCCTTACTCACAGATTACTTCAAAACAAGATGCAGGGACCGATGATAACGCTCCAGGTGATTCGACTGAGCTCAAGTGGGAGTTCGATGAGGACTCAGGACGATACTACGTTTCCTTTTCAGATGATCAGTAGTGGTGCCCAGTTGGGGTGATCGGGGACTTTGTGGCATTTGGGGTTGTTCTTTATTTTGGTTCCGTAGTCGGACCTTGATTGTATCTGGATGAATTTAATGATATTTATGCTATTTGTGTGACGTGGCGAGTGTAAGCCAACTATGTTTCTCTTTTCCTTATTCATTACATGGGTTGTTGTGAAGATTACCTCACTTGCGACACGTGGGAGATATAGCCGCATCATGGGCGTTACATGTATGATGACCGTTCAAATAGTCATTGGTTGATAAGGTTATGCGGACACATACCCTTTTATGAGTGTATGATTTGGTTGATGACTATGCTTCACAATTCATGGGTATAGAGATGATAAACCAATAGTATGGACTCGGGGATGGAGACCACCGAGTCAGACATACTCACTTTGAGACGCAGCGAGATATTGACGTCTATTAGTCTCAAATACAATGTATATGCCATGTCCTAGACCTGAGGTCCTCACATGTTCTCGGGATGAGGATCGACTTAGTTAAGGTCTATCTAACGCTACTCCGTAACTAGGTAGTCATAAAGTTAGCTTTCGGGTGAATCATGAGACATACCACGAGTAATGATTGTCTAAGAAGGAATTTGCCCCTCCTTTAAGGAGAGACACTATTTGGGCCCTCTCGAGTAATCAAACTAAGAAAAGCATGACCATGCAACTTGGGTTAAGTGTTAACCGGGTTCAGGAATCTATATCACGGTTTCGAGAAGAGAGGCCGAGCTACCATAAGGGTAGCAAGTACTCGCCTTGAGCTCGACAACATATGTTGTGAAGCAAAAGGAATGTTGCATATGACACATTGTTGCAGTTCATCTAACAACTTTACGCACACATGGGCACTGGCATGTTTTGGGGGCCGCTACCAACTATCGACTCGGGTAGTGTCCATGTGTACGTGAACCTATAGGGTCGCACCCTTGAGGGATTGCGGCCCATTCGGATTGGATTCGAGCGGAAAATGGGTTTAGACTCCTAGTGGGCCTCAAGTGTTGAGCCCACTTCGGAGGTCTATATAAAGGGGAGTGGGCGCACCTATTAGGGTTGATCCTTTTCCTCCCCTACAACAGCCACCACTCCCCACACCCACATGCCACGCGACCAGACCTAGCAGTCTGCCGCCTGACACTGCTGCCCATCGTGTGGATACCTTGGAGGCACCGTGTCTATAGTGCTTGGATGAACCGTTTGAGGGGATCGCAAGGAGCTGTTCGAGGGATCTGCAAGGAGCTGTGCACCAGACTTAGTCGTTCGCGGGAGATCAGCTAAACGACTACACGCATCACCAACTCTAATGCGCTGACTGCGCGTCTAGTGTTAAACCCGATCCCATGATCTATTTCCAGCAGCATGTTCTTGGGTCCACGGTAGAAAACAATTATTTGACACTAGCGTAGCATACAGTGTGTTCCATCAGAATTTGCACGCAAGTCTATGGCAAGAAACTCCAACAAGAAATGGATGATATAAATTCATGGCCCTAAGAATATGATATGTCTGATAGAGTGTTGACATCATCCTTAAAACACATTTGGTACAAGTTATTTTTTGGCATGCACACGTTACCAAAAACAAGGGGGGCATGTGTTAACGCTCTAAAATGGTATGATAGCAAAGTGTGCCTTGAAGCTACAGCAAGGTGTAGTCAAAATTATGATTGGAATTCACCACTGGATGGTTATGTCCAAGCTGGTCAAAAAGGATACGAAGTTCGTTCAAAACGGAGGCCGGATGCGAAAGTTATGACAATTTTCAGAGATACACGTGTTGACACCAGATTATGACATGGCATAAAATGCAATTAAGATGACTCCAAATGGACTTTCAACATGAAAAATATCGTATCCTCGAAATGGTAGATTTGAAAATTTGGATCATCTTCATTCAAGGTGGTATGCAGAAGTTGGAGCCAAACATGCACGCTGGAGTAGTGGATGGCCGAATTGTCTGGGTTGGAAGTCGGATCATCCAGCTGAAGGCCAGACGAAAGGCCCGGACGTCCAGTCTCTTATCCGAGAAGTGAATAGAATGTTGAAAATTGAAGCAGGACGATCTGTGATGGAACCCAGACAATCTCGCAATCGCCCGGCTTGGAGGCCGGACATCTAGGCAATAGTTCATGTTTTTTCTGTTGTAGAAGGTAGAAACAGGCCAAAACACCCCCAAGATGACCTCAAATCGAAAAAAATTCAACATGAAAGGTGTTTGTCTCTTTGAAATGGATAACTTTTCTTTCAAGGTCATTTTCATATAAAGACAAATGTGAATTATGCGGACCAAAACCAAACTACAGTCTCAAACCCACATAATCCGAGTTCGATTAATTTTGGAAAGATTTGAATGGGATTTGGTGTCCTTTCCATACACAGGAAGTCCAGCCTCCTCATATATTGATGAGAGGTGACGGGTGATTGAACAACAACACACAATCAATCAATCCATCTATCACTTTTTTACATTTACCTTTTTCCTTCTCCCTTGTTCTTCTTTCTCATTTTTCGTTCGTTCTTATTGCAGGGCAGTGAACCTCGAGGCCCTAGGGGTGATCGGTTCGACCTAGGGCATGCCGTAGCCATGGCATGCCCTAAAGGGCTCCTTTATGGATGTGTGGGGTTTCGGGTCTTCAAAAGACCTCACTAGTGTATCTTGCATACCGCGCTGCCGGTGAGGCTCCTCCGACAACGTGTCCTTGTGCGAACAGATCCCCGATAGCCTCAACCCAACCATCATCTATCGAAGGTAATAGGGTTGGAGGAGGAAGAAGGGGGAGAAGAGAAGCAAGAAAAATGGGAGATGGGCAAAGGTACCTATGATAACATGGAGGTGGTGGTGCGGAAGAGGGAAAACACGCGAATAACCGCTAGCATGCAGGCCAAAGACGCCAACCTCTCATGAGAGATGCTCTACAACTGCCGTACCATCTTTTAACTAAATAAATCCCATCCCTCAACCAACTCCAGTAGTACAAAGTGTTAAAAATTAATTAGTGCATTCACATGTCTATTCTTAATTAGAACATGCTAATTAACGAACATTCATTAGCAAAGGGGTGTGTCCAACCCCGAATAGTCATGTTGCTTCTCTCTCTCTCTATTGCCAACATGCACCTGTTCTAGAGGGATGTCTCCGAACAGACACTTCTTCCCACCTCTTCTAGATGTGACAAGGACATCACTACCATGGTTACACCCACAACCCATGTTGTTACTTACAAGGCACCAATTACTAGAGCTCGTGCACGCCAATTACATTACCACGTACTTTCGCTTCCTGGTATTGATTCTAATATTCATGAGAATATGATGCTGCCTAAATTGGATACATTTATTTTGCTTACAATGAAGGGCCTAGCATGGACAAGAATGATGAACGTTGTAGCATGATCAAGCATGGAGAAGATGGAACGTGCAAGGGGACCAAGAATAGAGTTTCTGGTGGACTTTTCAGCACTTCGGAGCCACCGTGATCGATACAAGGACGTGGAAAAAATATACAAGAAGGCCTTTCATAAATTTCGTCCATAAGCTTAATATAGGTGCTACGCCACCTTATTTTTCGGCCTGGCCCATGTAATTTCAAAATACTACTTATTGGCTATTTTTTAGAGTCCATATTGTAGGGCAAACGACTCAAGAGGTGTTTTAGTCCCACCTTGCCAAGGGGGACGAAATTCACTCTCTTTACCACTACAAATACAGCCCGTCATGCACCATTTAGACTTTGAATTGTAGTTAGATTAAAAGCTCACCAGAGCTGCAACTTCGCGTACTTCATTTGTGTTCTATGACCAGACAAAGAAGTCATAGAACCCCACCTTCACTAATAGAGCTTTCCACTTATATTCGCAATATCCAGATTGCAATTTCAGTTTCTTGCTTATTCTTTGTTTGCGTGCAGGAAACAGATCCTCGTGGTCAGGTTGATCATGCTCCAACGTGGTCAATCACCTCTCGGTGTTGGTTTCGCGATTGCTAAGGCGCGACATCTTCACGCGTTCATAGTCGGATCGTCAAAGACTACACAAAAAAGATAGCCACCATCTCATCAAAAGACAGGACACCTTTCCCTCTATCAAGTGGTATTAGATTTCCAGGTTGCTCGGTGAGAATTTCCAATTTTTTCCCTACAACAAAGGAATATATTTTATTTTACTACCAAGTTGATGCCATTATTGAGAAGGATCCTCCAACTCAATCCCAAAATTACCAAGTATAAATAATAACACAATTCATTAATTAAATAGAGTGAGGAGATCAACCAATAATTCACTTCTAGATACTCAAGTTGTCCATAACCAGGGACATGGCTAATCATGATTAGTTTATACACTCTGCAGAGGTTTGTGCACTTTTCCCCACAAGACTCAACCCCCTCCATGATCGGAAGATCGAGACATAGTCTTTCTGAATGTGTTCCCTTAACCCTGGATAGGCCAGTACACCTACTTTCCCCTATATCTGCTAGCCTACCCGGAAAGGCTCACACAAACTTACTCAACTATGCCAGAGCCCATATTGGCTTGTGGCTACACACGGAAGTTTCTAGGCATGAAATATCGTATGATCCCTTTAAGCCTGGGTGGCATTTCGTAGGGTGATCACACGGGTCCTTCGGGATCCCCTAGGGCAAGCACTAGATTCTCCAGGTGCCCCAACCATTCCACCTAGATGTGTGTTAATGTTGCCACTTTAGGTTACCTTTACTTATTATATCTCTTTCATCTTTCATGAACCAGACAAGCCAAATCCCCGTCTACAAGCATAGCTAAGCAATATATAAGCATAACGAATATTCCCGGGGTGTTTCAAGGATCATAGGTTCCTACCTCATGAACTACACAGCAATGCCCCAATTTCCCAATCCTACTCATGCAAGTTTGTAAGGGTGAACTAATGCATAGTAAAAACTGGGTGCAGAAAAGTATGATCAAAGTGTAACTTGCCTTGCTGACGATCATTGAACTCTAGGGATTCATAGTAACAGGCTTTGCACTCTGGATGATCTAACGAAACAAACAATAACATACATAAGCACAGAAGCGCAGAATCAAAAGAAAACAAAGAAAAGACTTATGAAAACTTCGAAAATAACCAAATAAGACTTATGTACATAACATAACTTTAACAGTAATAAAATCATATAATTTTGATCTTAACAGAAAGTACATGCCAAGAGCTTCGGTTTGTAAAAAGATTCACCCAAAATGGAGTTACGAAACTCAAGTTATGGCCTAATGAAGTTTGAATTTAGATCTGAACAAATTCAAATTTTAATTCTTCAAAAATATTATTAGTTTGGCTCTTTGGTTAGAGGGGGTCATAACGAAGAATTTGACATTGGTTTCATTGAACTTGGATAAACGGTTGAAAACTTATGAGGGTTTGAAAAACAGGGGCTAAACTGGAAAAAAACAACTGCAACAAGGTCCATGTTCACGTGTCAGACTGTTGTTCGCTGAAAACTGTTCGCTACAGATCTAAACTAGCGAACGTTCACTAACTAGAGCATACCGGATCCAATAAAACCGTTCTAATCCTAGCCCTAGATTTATGATCGGACGATCAAGATGGCCTGGCGGCTTACTGCGGTGGTTGGGGTCATTGGTGTTGAGGAAGACGGCGGCGGCGGCGGCTTCGGCTTCGAACGGGGCGGCGTCTCCGGTGGTCGGCGGTTTCGGGTGGAGGCACGGGAGACACGGCACATCGAGGCAAGTCCAATGGTGGCGTCGGTGTCAGACGAGGGCGGCGGTGGAGCGTGGGGCGAGGCGGCGGATCTCCGGTGGAGCATGAAACTCCGGCGACTTTGTGTGGGAGTTGTGGTGGGTTTCGGTGCTTGGGTTTGAGGGAAAAGAAAGGCTGAGGCCTCGGCTTATAAAGAGGGGGCGTCGTGGGGAAGGGGCAAAGCGAGGGGAGGCGTCCGGGACGGTCACGGCGGCGACCGACGAGTCGTGCGGGAGGTGGACTCCGGCTCGGAGTAGGGGATGAACCCAACAGGTGGTTCCCACATGTCGTGGCTAGGCGAGCGAGCGAGCGGGGCTACGAGCGGGCGAGCGAGGCGGACACGGTTCGGGCGCGGTGCTGCTGGCTGGGTCGCGGCCTCGCCTGCCTGCTAGCTGGGCCGGCTGGAGCGCCTGGCCTGGCTGGCTGGCGTTCTCCTTTTTTTTAAATAAAATGTTTTTCGGTTTTTTAACAGAGACATTAAAACACCAAAAATACAAATAAATAAAATTCTAAAATTTCTAGAGAAAATAACATGATTATATGGCCTTATATATGACCTTGTGAACATTTTTCTAGCCTAAAAATGCAAAATAAAAATAAAAACATTTTTGTTATGCTAATAAAATTTGCATCAAAATAAATCTCAATAAATATATTTTGATTCCAAATTCAAATTCCAATATTTCTTTTATGTTTTTGAAGAAGTCCTTTTATCTTCTCTCTTTATTTTATTTTTGAAATAATGGAAAGGAATTTTGGTGGAACCAAACTTGATCCAATTTCCAAATTTTGAAATTTCAAAAGTGGGTTTTGGGAAAGCTTCCAACTCACTCTTTTGGTCCTTGAGTTGATCAAAGTCCCTTGGATCAATATTCAATAAAATAAATGAAGGACAAAATGCATAAATCATGGATGGATATGAATGATCTATAAATAACATCCAAATTGAAAATTGGGATGTTACAACAAAAAAGGCCACAAAAAATTTAGGGTTAGTTCATCATATCCAAACCAATCTGAGCCATTGCATAATCTTTTCTCTGTTTGCTTTGTTGAAGTTGCGGTTTCATCGTCGTGTTCAATGCATGGTCTTAGCGTCTAGTCCTTTAGAGTTTCGAGTTATGTTCACAGTTTGTCACGCCGCCGCTGCACCATGTTCATCGCTGCTGCCATATGCCACCGCCACATATCCGTCGCCAATCCGAGTCCATATACGCCACCACATATCTACCGCAAATCCAAGTCCATATACCACTACCACATATCCACTGACAATCCGAGTTCATATACACCACCACATATCCGTCGCTATCACGCCAATCCGAGTCCACCTCCAACATATATCCACCACCAATGCGAGCTCATGCGAATACATATCCACCACTAGTCCGGGTTCCACCAGATTCATCTCTGTCACCAATCCTAGTACGATCCCAATATCTGATTCCTAGTTATTGATTTCTAGATCATGTCCTAGTATAAGTTGTGACCAAGTCAGACTCCCAAACTTCCGTGCCCCTCGTACAATAAAAATAGTTCCAGTTTCAAAAAAACTATGTCTGCAAAATTCTGGCTAGATAGTTTTAGACGTTTGTAAACTTTTTCAAAAAAAATGTTGCTGAGCAAAAAAAATCAGAGTGTGTCGTGATTTTGTTAGTGGTCTAGGCTCGCGTCTCTAGCACGGTCTAGCCTAGAACCAACACGGTACCGTCGTTGAGTGTTTATTAAACTTTGCATCTCTAAATTGATTATTGCTGACCTTTTTGCCACCATATTATAAGCCATCCCAGCTCCACATATATCTATGTTGTGTGTTTGACTCCTCCTAGTAATCGCTCTATCCAAGCTTTGAGGTGTTTTGACTGCAATGGTCGCTGATCACCACCTACTGCCTGGTAAGAACTGGTAAGAATTTGAGATTTGGTTGACAGATTTGTGACTCTCCAAAACACCACCAACACCGCATCCTAGTAGTCTGTAGGACCATATTCTTGTGTGTTTCTATTATTGCTAACCATGACAGGATCACAAGACGATAAGAGTGACTAGCAGGACATGAAGAACAAGGCATTACATGATAAATTTCAGGAAATGTTGGGTGAACAGGTGCAAGACGAGATGAGTAGCTTTGCCAAGGCACTAGAGAGGATAGATGACATTGAGAAGACAATTGACACCAAGTTGGATGCCAAGTTCGATGTAGTACTCGCACGTCTACCACCACCTACTACCTTTGTTGCATCGTTGCAGCAACCACCTCCATGTCGCGATCCAGTACTCCACCGAGCGAAGCGTGTTCCTCTAGAAGAAGGCCAAAATTTGAGTGTCACAGCCACCATTGTTGCTGCTTTTGTGGCTCCTGATGCTACTACCGAGGAGGAGGTAGACCATTATGAGGGTGATTATGACGATCAGAACTACATGCAACCACCACCACCACCAGGCTGTCCACATGCATATAAGTACACTGGTAGGACAGCAACACTACCTCAGGTACGAGATCATGACCATGTTCCCAAACTAAAAATGAATATCGCACCATTTGAGGGTAGATATGTTCCTGATGTATATCTTACTTGGGAGTTATAAACAGAACAATGTTTTACATGTTTACAATATCCCAAGGTTAGACATGTTGTTGCTGATGTTTGTGAATTCACTAGTTTTGCTGGTGTTTGGTGGTCTGAACATTGTAGATCATATCATGATAATACCCCAACTACTTGGGCTACTTTGAAAAATGATATGCATGTTGGGAAACATAGCATGCAATTACAAAAAAATCCTACGCTCATGCAAGATCTAGGAGATGCATAGCAACGAAAGGGGGAGAGTGTGTCAACGTACCCTCGTAGACCGAAAGCAGAAGCATTTGACAATGTGGTTGATGTAGTCGAACTTCTTCTTGTTCTGACCGATCAAGCACCGAACGTACGGCACCTCCGAGTTATACACATGTTTAGCTCGATGACGTCCCTCGCACTCTTGATCCAGCAATGTGTCGAGGAAGTAGATGAGTTCTGTCAGCACGACGGCATGGTGAAGATGATGGTGGTGTGATCCGCGCAGGGCTTTGCCTAAGCACTATGAGAATATGACCGAGGGAGTAATTTGTGGAGGGAGGCGCCGCACACGACTAACAGAAGTTGATGTGTGTTCTAGGCACCTCCCCCTTCATATATATATATATATATATATATATATATATATAGGTGGGATGGAGAGGGAGCAGCCAAGGTGGGCGCCCCAAGTAGGCCGCATCCTACTTGGGGTCCCTCCCCAATTCGCCCCCCTTTCGTTTTTCACCGAAGGGGGAAGGAAAGAGGAGGGGTCGAGGGAAGGAAGGGGGAGGACGAATCCCTCCCCTTCCTTCTCTCTTTCCCCCTTTCACCTCCCCTCTAGTGCGGGCCATATAGGGGGCACAGCAGCCCCTGCTAACTGCTGCATTTCCCCTCTTGGCCCATTAGGCCCATATCTTTGCCGGGGGTACCCGGAACCCCTTTCCGGTGACCCAATATGTACTCGGTACCCCCGGAACACTTCCAGTGTCCGAATACTATTGTCCTATATATCAATCTTTACCTATCGGCCATTTAGAGACTCCTCGTTATGTCCGTGATCTCAGTCGGGACTCCGAATAACATTCGGTCACTAAAACACATAACTCATATAATACAAAATCGTCATCGAACGTTAAGCGTGCGGACCCTACGGGTTCAAGAACTATGTAGACATGACCAAGACACCTCTCCAGTCGATAACCAATAGTGGAACCTGGATGCTCATATTGGTTCCTAAATATTCTACGAAGATCTTTATCTGAGGTTTGACAGCAAACAAGGTATTCCTCAGGTATCCGGGAGTTGCATAATCTCATAGTCAAAGGAATATGTATATGAGATGAAGAAAGCAATAGCAATAAAACTGAACGATCACTATGTTAAGCTAACAGATGGGTCTTGTCCATCACATCATTCTCCTAATGATGTGATCCCGTTCATCAAATGACAACACATGTCTATGGTTAGGAAATTTGACCATCTTTGATTAACGAGCTAGTCTAATAGAGGCTTACTAGGGACATGGTGTTTTGTCTATGTACTCCACACATGTATCAAGTTTCCGATTAATACAATTCTAGCATGAATAATAAACATTTATCATGATATAAGGAAATATAAAATAACAACTTTATTATTGCCTCTAGGGCATATTTCCTTCAGTATCCCACTTGCACTAGAGTCAATAATCTAGTTCACATCATCATGTGATTTAACACCAATAGTTCACATCTTTATTTGATTAACACCCATAGTTCACATCGACATGTGACCAACACCCAAAGGGTTTACTGGAGTCAATAATTTAGTTCACATCGATATGTGATTAACACCCAAAGAGTACTAAGGTGTGATCGTGTTTTGTTTGTGAGAGAAGTTGAGTCAATGGGTCTGCCACATTCATATCTGTATGTATTTTGCAAATTTCTATGTCTACAATGCTCTGCATGGAGCTACTCTAGCTAATTGCTCCTACGTTCAATACGTATCTAGATTGAGACTTAGAGTCATCTACATCAGTGTCAAAGCTTGCATCGACGTAACTCTTTACGATGAACTCTTTATCACCTCCATAAACGAGAAACATTTCCTTAGTCCTATTTAGGTACCTAAGGATAATTTTGACCGCTGTCCAGTGATCTACTCCTAGATCACTATTTTACCCCCTTTCCAAACTCATGGCAAGGTATACAATAGGTCTAGTACACAGCATGGCATAATTTATGGAACCTATGGCTGAGGCATAGGGAATGACTTTCATTCTCTCTCTATCTTCTTCCGTGGTTGGGTTTTGAGTCTTACTCAACTTCACACCTTGCAACACAGACAAGAACCCCTTCTTTGACTGATCTATTTTGAACTTCTTCAAAAAAATGCCAAGGTATGTGCTTTGTGAAAGTCCTATTAAGCGTCTCGATCTATCCCTATAGATCTCGATGCCCAATATTTAAGTAGCTTCACTGAGGTCTTTCATAGAAAAACTTCTATTCATGTATCCTTTTATGCTATCCAGAAATTCTATATCATTTCCAATCAACAATATGTCATCCACATATAATATTAGAAATGCTACAGATGTCCCACTCACTTTCTTGTAAATACAGGCTTCTCCGAAAGTCTGTATAAAACCATATGCTTTGATCACCTCATCAAAGTGTATATTCCAACTCCGAGATGCTTGCACCAGTCCAGAGATGGGTCACTGGAGCTTGCACACTTTGTTAGCACCTTTAGGATCGACAAAACCTTCTGGTTGCATCATATAAAACTCTTCTTTAAGAAATCCATTAAGGAATGCAGTTTTGACGTCCATTTGCCAGATTTCATAATCATAAAATGTGGCAATTGCTAACATGCTTCGAACAGACTTAAGCATCGCTACGAGTGAGAAAATCTCATTGTAGTCAACACCTTGAACTTGCCGAAAACCTTTTGTGACAAGTCGAGCTGTGTAGCTAGTAACACTACCATCAGTGTTTGTCTTCCTCTTGAAGATCCATTTATTCCTAATGGCTTGCCGGTCATTGGGCAAGTCCACCAAAGTCCATACTTAGTTCTCATACATGGATCCTATCTCAGATTTCATGGCCTCAAGCCATCTGTCGGAATCTGGGCTCATCATAGCTTCTTCATAGTTCGTAGGTTCGCCACGGTCTAATAATATGACTTCCAGGACAGGATTACCATACCACTCTGGAGTGGAACATGCACTGTTTGACCTACGAGGTCCGGTAGTAACTTGATCCGAAGTTTCATGATCATCGTCATTAGCTTCCTCTCTATTTGGTGTAGGCATCATGGGAACGAATTTCACTAATGTGCTACTTTCCGATTTTGAGAGGACGTACAATTACCTCATCAAGTTCTACTTTCCTCCCACCCACTTCTTTTGAGAGAAACTCCTTCTCTAGAAAGGTTCCATTATCGGTAACAAAGATCTTGCCTTCGGATCTATGGTACAAGGTGTACCCAATTGTTTCCTTAGGGTACCCTATGAAGATTCACTTCTCCGATTTAGGTTCGAGCTTATCAGGTTGAAGCCTTTTGACATAAGTGGCGCAACCCCAAACTTTAAGAAACGATAGCTTAGGTTTCTTGCCAAACCATGGTTCATATGGTGTCGTCTCAACGGATTTAGACGGTGCCCTATTTAATGTGAATGCAGTTGTCTCTAATGCATAACCCTAAAACGATAGTGGTAACTCGGTAAGAGACATCATAGATCGCACCATATCTAATAAAGCACGGTTACGACGTTCAGACACACCATTACGCTGTGGTGTTCCAGGTGGTGTGAGCTGTGAAACTATTTCACATTGTTTTAAATGAAGGCCAAACTCGTAACTCAAATATTTGCCTCCGGATCAGATCGTAGAAACTTTTATTTCCTTGTTACAATGATTCTCCACTTCACTCTGAAATTATTTGAACCTTTCAAATGTTTCAGACTTGTGTTTCATTAAGTAGATATACCCATATCCTCTCAAATCATCTGTGAAGGTCAAAAAATAACGATACCTACCGCGAGCCTCAACACTCATCGAACCGCATACATCGATATGTAATATTTCCAATAAGTCATTAGCTAGCTCCATTGTTCTTGAGAATGGAGTTTTAGTCATCTTGCCCATGAGGCATGGTTTGCAAGTATCAAATGATTCATAATCAAGTGATTGCAAAAGCCCATCTGCATGGAGTTTCTTCATGCGCTTTACACCAATATGACCTAAACGGCAGTGCAACAAGTATATTACACTATCATTATCAACTTTGCATCTTTTGGCATCAATATTATGAATATGTGTATCACTACGATCGATATCAAATAAACATTCACATTGGGTGTATGAACATAGAAGGTTTTATTCATGTAAGCAGAATAACAATTATTCTCTAACTCAAATGAATAACCATATTGCAATAAACATGATCTAATCATATTCATGCTCAACGCAAACACTAAATAACATTTATTTAGGTTCAACACTAATCCGAAGGTAGAGGGAGTGTGCGATGGTGGTCATATCAACCTTGGAATCATTTCCAACACACATCGTCATCTCACCCTTAACTAGTCTCTGCCATTTTGCAATTCCAGTTTCGAGTTACTAATCTTAGCAACTGAACCAGTATAAAATACCTAGGGGTTACTACGAACACTAGTAAAATACACATCAATAACATGTATATCAAATATACCTTTGTTCACTTTTCCATCCTTCTTATCCGCCAAGTTTTTGGGGCAGTTCCACTTCTAGTGACCATTTCCTTTGCAGTAGAGGCACTCAGTTTCAGGCTTGGGTCCAGCCTTGGGCTTCTTCATGGGAGTGGCAACTTCTTTGACATTCTTCTTGAAGTTCCCTTTCTTTCCCTCGCCCTTTTCTTGAGAATAGTGGTCTTGTTAACCATAAACACTTGATGCTCTTTTTTGATTTCTACCTTCGCCAATTTCAGCATCGCAAAGAGCTTAGGAATCGTTTTTGTCATCCCTTGCATATTATAGTTCATCATGAAGCTCTAGTAGCTTGGTGATAATGACTAGAGAACTCTGTCAATCACTATCTTATCTGGAAGATTAACTCCCACTTGATTCAAGCAATTGTAGCACCCAGACATTTTGAGCACATGCTCACTGGGTGAGCTATTCTCCTTCATCTTGTAGGCAAAGTACTTGTCAGAGGTCTCGTACCTCTCGACATGGTCATGAGTCTGAAATACCAATTTCAGCTCGTGGAACATCTCATATGCTCTATGGCGTTCAAAACCTTTTTGAAGTCCCGGTTCTAAGCCGTAAAGCATGGCGCACTAAACTATTGAGTAGTCATCATCTCGAGCTTGCCAAACGCTCATAATGTCTGCATCTGCTCCTACAATAGGTCTGTCACCTAGCGGTGCATCAAGGAAATAATTCTTTTGTGAAGCAATCAGGATAATCCTCAGATCATGGTCCCAGTCCGCATCATTGCTACTATCACCTTTCAACTTAGTTTTCTCTAGGAACATATTAAAAAACATAGGGGAGCTACAACATGAGCTATTGATCTACAACATAATTTGCAAATACTATCAGGACTAAGTTCATGATAAATTAAGTTCAATTAATCATATTACTTAAGAACTCCTACTTAGATAGACATCCCTTAAGTCATCTAAATGATACGTGATCCAAATCAACTAAACCATGTCTGATCATCACGTGAGATGGAGTGGTCATCAATGGTGAACATCTCTATGTTGATCATATCTACTATATAATTCACGTTCGACCTTTCGGTCTCCAGTGTTCCGAGGCCATGTCTATACATGCCAGGCTCGTCACCCGAGTATTCCGCATGTGTAAAACTGTCTTGCACCCATTGTATGTGAGTGTAGAGTCTATCACACCCGATCATCACGTGGTGTCTCAAAACAAAGAACTTTCGTGACGGCGCATACTTGAGGAGAACACTTATACCTTGAAATTTTAGTGAGGGATCATCTTATAATGCTACTGCCGTACTAAGCAAAATAAGATGCATAAAATATAAACATCACATGCAATCATAATATCTGACATGATATGGCCATCATCATCTTGTGCTTTTGATCTCCATCTCCAAAGCATTGTCATGATCTCCATCGTCACTGGCTTGACACCTTGATCTCCATCGTAGCGTCGTGGTTGTCTCACCAACTATTGCTTCTACAACTATCGCTAACGCATAGTGATAAAGTAAAGAAATTACATGGCGTTTGCATTTCATACAATAAGGAGACAACCATAAGGCTCCTGCCGGTTGCCAGTAACTTTTACAAAACATGATCATCTCATACAATAACATATATCACATCATGTCTTGACCATATCACATCACAACATGCCCTGCAAAAACAAGTTAGACGTCCTCTACTTTGTTGTTGCAAGTTTTATGTGGCTGCTACGGGCTTCTAGCAATAACCTTTCTTACCTATGCATCAAAACCACAATGGTGATTTATCAAGTTTGTTGTTTTAACCTTCAACAAGGACCGGCCGCAGTCAAATTTGATTCAACTAAAGTTGGAGAAACGACACCCGCTATCCACCTTTATGCAAAACTAGTTACATGTCTGTCGGTGGAACCGGTCTCAGGAACGTGTTCATGTAAGGTTTGTCCGGGCCGCTTCATTCAACAATACCGATGAATCAAAATAAGATGTTGGTGGTAAGAAGTATGACGATCACTGCCCACAACTCTTTGTGTTCTACTCGTGCATATCATCTACACATAGACCTGGCTCGGATGCCACTATTGGGAAATGTAGAATGCAATTTCAAAAAGAAAATCCTACGCTGACGCAAGATCTATCTAGGAGATGCATAACAACGATAGGGGGAGAGTGTGTCGTACCCTCGTAGACCGGAAGTGGAAGCGTTTGACAACATGGTTGATGTAGTCGAACTTCTTCTCGTTCCGACCGATCAAGCACTGAACGTACGGCACCTCTGAGTTCTACACAGGTTTAGCTCGATGACATACCTCGAACTCTTGATCCAGCAAAATGTCGAGGAAGTAGATGAGTTCTGTCAGCACAATGGAGTGGTGATGGTGATAGTGATGTGATCCACGCAGGGCTTTGCCTAAGCACTACGAGAATATGACCGAGGGAGTAATCTGTGGAGGGAGGCAGCGCACACGGATAACAGAAGTTGATGTGTGTTCTAGGCGCCTCCCCCTCATATTATAGGTGGGAGGGAGAGGGAGCAGCCAAGGGGGGCGCCCCAAGTAGGATTCTCCCCCCTTTCCTTTTTCACCGGAGGGGGAAGGAAAGAGGAGGGAGGAGGGAAGGCCGAATCCCTCCCCTACCTTCTCTCTTTCCCCCTTTCCTTTCCCCTCTAGTGCGGCCCATATGGGGGGCACAGAAGCCCCTGCTAGCTGTTTTGTTTCCCCTCTTGGCCCATTAGGCCCATATCTTTGCCGGGGCTCCCGGAACCCCTTTCCGATGACTCGATATGTGCTGGGTACCATCAGAACACTTCTGGTGTCCGAATACTATTCTACTATATATCAATCTTTACCTGTCGACCATTTTGAGACTCCTCATCATGTCCGTTATCTCATCCGGGACTCCAAACAACATTCGGTCACCAAAACACAAAACCCATATAATACAAAATCGTCATCAAACATTAAGTGTGCGGACCCTACGGGTTTAAGAACTATGTAGACATGACCGAGACACCTCTCAAGTCGATAACCAATAGTGGAACCTGGATGCTCATATTGGTTCCTACATATTCTACGAAGATCTTTATCGGTCGAACCGTAATGACAACATATGTTATTCCCTTTGTCATCGGTATGTTACTTACCCGAGATTTGATCGTATGTATCTTCATACCTAGTTCAATCTTGTTACCAGCAAGTTTCTTTACTCGTTTAGAAATACATCATCCCGCAACTAACTCATTAGTCACATTGCTTACAAGGGTTCTTATGATGTGCATTACCAAGAGGGCCCAGAGATACCTCTCCGATACTCGGAGTGACAAACCCTAATCTCGATATATGCCAAGCCAACAAACACCTTCAGAGATACCTATAGACCATCTTTATAATCACCCAGTTATGTTCTGACGTTTGATAGCACACAAGGTATTCCTCCGGTATCTGGGAGTTGCATAATCTCATAGTCAAAGGAATATGTATATGACTTGAAGAAAGCAATAGCAATAAAACTGAACGATCAATATGCTAAGCTAATGGATGGGTCTTGTCCATCACATCATTCTCCTAATGATGTGATCCCGTTCATCAAATGACAACACATGTCTATGGTTAGGAAACTTAACCATCTCCGATTAACGAGCTAGTCTAGTAGAAGCTTACTAGGGAAACGGTGTTTTGTCTATGTATCCACACATGTATCAAGTTTCCGGTTAATATAGTTCTAGCATGAATAATAAACTTTTATCATGATATAAGGAAATATAAAATAACAACTTTATTATTGCCTCTAGGGCATATTTCCTTCAATGCATACTCATTGGGTTCCACCATATTATCATCATGAATTATTTCAAAAATTGCAGTGTTTGAGATAGGGAAAAAATTTGTAGAGGAATATTATCTAGAATTACAAACTGGCATGATTAGATGTGGGATTGTTGAGGATAATGAAGCTATTCTTGCATGTTTTATGGTTGGATTAAATAGAGGGATTCAGACCATTTTATAGTATAAGGAGTATAACAATATCACTCGTTTATTCCACCTTGCTTGCAACGTGAAGTGCAGGATCGATAGGCATTAGTGTGATCTAATTTTTCTGCAGGTTGATCTTCATCATGGACACCACGTACATCTTCTACTTCCACACGTCCTGTTGTAGCACCACCTACTTCATCTACCACCTCCAACCGTGATACAAGAAAACAAGAACCACCACCATCCGTCAGGAGTACACCTTGAGGTCCTGCACAGAGCTCTTCTTCATCCATGGCATCAACAGGACAAACACATGATGTTATATGTCATCGTTGCAAGGGTGGAGGTCACTATGCGAGCAAATGCCCATCTCCGCGTGTGATGATTGTTACTCAGGATGGTGGGTATGAGTCTGTTGGTGACTATGATGAGGAGACTTTGGCTCTTATGGCAAGTGAAGAACACGGTGGAGATGATTCTCAACATGAGACACAATATATAGCCGTTGGAGACACTGACAAGTATGAAAGTTTAGTTGCTCAATGTGTTTTGAGTGTGCAGGTAACACAAGTTGAGAAAAATCAGAGGAACAATTTATTTCGTACAAAGGGAGTTGTGAAGGAACGTTCTGTCTGCGTCATCATCGATGGAGGGAGCTGCAAGAACTTGGTTAGTATGGACATGGTCGAGAAGCTTTCTCTCAACACACGACCATATCTGCATCCATACTACATGCAATGGTTCAACAACAACGGAAATGTTAAGGTAACACGTACTGTTCATGTGTATTTTAGTATAGCTACATATGCTGATTATGTTGATTGTGATGTGGTACCCATGCAAGCATGTTCCTTATTACTTGGTTGACCATGGCAATTTGATAAAAATTATGTACACCGTGGTAGAAGCAATCAGTATACTCTTGTTCATAAGGATATATAAACATATTACTTTGCTTCCTATGTCTCCTAATTCAATTTTGAAAGATGATATTAATAGAGCTAGTAAAGCAAAACAAGAGTGAAAATCATATTATGGCAAAAGAATTCGAGCAACAAATGAAGCCTAATAAACAAACCATCATACCATGTTGCCTCTGAAATTAAATTGAAAAGTAGTTGTTTATTTGCTACCAAATCTGATGTTGATGATCTAGATTTCAGCAAATCTGTTTGCTATGCTTTTGTGTGCAAAGAGGCATTATTTTCATTCGAGGACATGCCTTCCTCTTTGCCTCCTACTATCACTAATATTTTGCAGGAATCCGCTGGAATCTTTCCACAAGACGTGCCACCGGGATTACCACCTATTTGAGGGATTGATCATCAAATTGACTTAATTCCCGATGCGTCACTACCAAATCGTGTGCCTTATCATACCAATCCAGATGAGACGAAGGAGATTATGCATCAAGTACAGGAACTACTCAACAAAGGTTACATACATGAATCCCTTAGTCCTTGTGTTGTTCCTATTATTCTAGTGTCAAAAAAGGATGGTACATCGCGTATGTGTTTTGATTGTAGATCCATTAATAATATTACTATTCGCTATCGTCATCCTATTTGATATGCTTGATGAATTAAGTGGCTCTACTATTTTATTCAAAGTTGATTTGCGATGTGGATACCAACAAATTCATATGAAATTGGGAGATGAATGGAAAACAACATTTAAAAAACTAAGTTTGGCTTATATGAGAAGCTAGTCATGCCTTTTGGGTTAACTAATGCACCTAGCACTTTCATGAGATTAATGAACAAGGTTTTACGTCCTTCCATTGGACAATTCGTGGTTGTCTATTTGATGATATACTGATTTATAGCAGATCTTTGGAGGAACATTTGGAACATTTACGTGTTGTTTTTATTGCTCTATGTGACGCACGTTTGTTTGGTAACTTTAGGAAGTGCACCTTTTGCACCGACCGAGTATCTTTTCTTGGCTATATTATTACACCAGAGGGAATTGAAGTTGATAAAGACAAGATTGAAGCTATTTAAAGTTGGCCGCAGCCCAAAACGGTCACACAAGTGAGGAGTTTTCTTGGCCATGCTGGTTTCTATATGTCTTCTGTGAGAGATTTTAGCACCATTGTTGCACCTCTCAATGATCTTACAAAGAAGGATATGCCTTTTGTTTGGGGTACCGCACAGGAAGAAGCCTTCATAGTATTGAAAGATAAGTTAACACATGCTCCTTTACTCCAACTTCCTGATTTTCATAAGACTTTTGAGCTTGAATGTGATGCTAGTGGAATTGGTTTAGGAGGTGTGTTATTACAAGATGGTAAGCTTGTTGCATACTTCTCTAAAAAAATTGGGTGGGCCTTTTCTGAATTATTCTACTTATGATAAGGAATTACATGCTCTAGTATGGACTTTGGAAACATGGCAGCATTATTCATGGCCCATAGAATTTGGTATACATTCTGATCATGAATCTTTGAAACATATTAAGAGTAAAGCTAAACTGAACCATAGACATGCTAAATGGGTTGAATTCATTGAGACTTTCCATTATGTCATTAAACACAATAAGGGTAAAGAAAATGTTATTGATGATGGATTGTCTCGTCGTTATACTATGCTTTCTCAACTTGACTTTAAAATATTTGGTTTAGAGACCATCAAAGATCGATATGTGCATGAAGCTGAATATAAAGGTGTGATGCAGAATTGTAAAGAAGGAAGAATGTGGAACAAGTTCGTCATTAATGATGGATTTGTATTTCGTGCTAACAAGCTATGCATTAACTAGCGCCGTTCGTCTTTTTTTGTTGCAGGATGCGCATGGAGGAGGATTAATGGGACATTTTGGCATCAAGAATACGGAGGGCGTAATTGTGACACATTTCTTTAGGCCAAAAATGAGACGGGAAGTTGAGTGTTTTGTTGCTCACTACACTACATGTCAAAAAGCTAAGTCATGACTCAATCCTCATGTTTATATATGCCTTTGACTATACCTGGTGTTCCATGGGAGGGTATATCTATGGACTTTTTTGGGTTTACCTCAAACAAAGAAGGGGAGAGGTAGCATATTTGTTCTTGTGGATAGATTCTCAAAAATGGCACACTTTATACCATGTCATAAAAGCGATGATGATGCTAATGTTGATGATTTGTTATTTCATGAAATTATTCGCTTGCATGGTGTACCAAATACGATTTTTTCAGATCATGGTACTAAATTTCTTAGCCATTTTTGGAGATGTTTATGGGCTAAGTTGGGGACTAAATTCTTTTTAGTACTGCATGTCACCCCCAAACTAATGGACAAACTAACGTAGTCAATAGAACATTGTCTACTATGCTTAGGGCTGTTTTAAAGAATAACCTTAAAATGTGGGAAGAATGCTTGCCTCATATTGAATTTGCTTATAATCGTTCACTGCATTCTACTACTAAGATGTGCCCTTTTGAGATTGTGTATAGTTTCCTACCTCGTGCACCCATTGATTTGTTGCCTCTTCCATCTTTGGAGAAGGTTAATTTTGACGCTAAACAATGTGCTGAATTGATCTTAAAAATGCATGAGTTAACTGAGGAAAATATTGAGCGCATGAATGCTAAATATAAACTTGCTGGAGATAAGGGTAGAAAATGTGTTGTCTTTGCACCTGGAGATCTTGTTTGGTTACATTTGCGTAAAGATAGGTTTCCTGCTTTGTGCAAGTGAAAGCTAATGCCACCTGTTGATGGTCCTTTTAAGGTGTTAGAGAAAATAAATTATAATGCATATAAAATTGAGTTGCCTACAGATTTTGGGGTTAGTCCCACTTGTAATATTGTAGATTTGAAGCCTTATTTGGGTGAGGAATATGATCTTCCACCGAGGATAGATTCAATTCAAGAACGGGAGGATGATGAGGACATCACTACCATAGTTACACCCACAGCCCCTACTGTTACTTACATGGGACCAATTACTAGAGCTCGCGCACACCAATTAAATTACCAGGTACTTCCGTTTCTTGGTAATGAATCTAATGTTCATGAGAATATGTTGCTGCCTAAATTGGATACATTTGTTTTTCTTACAAATGAAGGGACTGACATAGACAAGAACGATGAACATTGGAGCATGATCAAGCATGGAGAAGATGGCATGCATAAGGGGAGCAAGAATAGAGTTTCGGGTGGAGTTTTCAGCACTTCGGAGCCACTGTGATGAGGAATAAGGACATGGACGAAATATACAAGAAGGCCTTTCATAAATTTTGTCCATAAGCTTAATATAGGTGATGCGCAACCTTATTTTTGGGCCAGACCCATGTAATTTTGAAATACTACTTATAGGCTATTCTTCGGAGTTCGTATTGTAGGGGAAACGACTCAGGAGGTGTTTTAGTCCCACCTTGCCAAGGGGGGCGTAATCCCCTCTCTTCCCCCTACAAATACAGCCCTTAAGGCACCGTTTAGACTTCAGTTTTGTTGAGATAAAAAGTTTTCCATAGCTGCAACTTTGCGTACTTCGTTTGTGTTTTACCACTAGACAAAGACGTCACACAACCCCACCTTCATTGATAGAGCTTTCCTCTTATATTCGCAATATCCAGATTGCAATTTTAGTTTCTTGCTTGTTCTTCATTTGCATGCAGTTAACAGACTCGCGTGGTCAAGTTGATCTTGCTCCAGTGTGGTCAGTAACCTCTCTGGGTTGGTTTAGCAATTGCTAAGGCGCGACGTCTTCGCACGTTCGTAGTTGGATCATCAAAGTCTACACCAAAAATGATAGCCACCATATCACCGAAAGACGGGACACCTTTTCCTCTATCAAGATGTATATATACTTGAGAATCGATAGAAATTGGGAGTAATCATCCATTCACTTTCAATCAATCTTTTTTACTCTAACATGTTATCAGCGCGCTCTATCGATAGCACATAAAGGCCTCGCCGACGGTGAGATGCCTAGCCTTGCTTATTTCTTCTTCAGCCTCATCCGCTGGGATGGTCGCCATTGCCATTTCCCCACCCATTACCATCGCTGTAGTGATGACCCAAGGCACCGATCCATCGCTGGTGGCGCCGCCAGCGGACAAGGACGACGGTCGGAGTCGCGTCGCCGACGCTATCCCGGATGAGGCACCGCCGTCCCCACGCACGACCGCTCAACCACGCCTCCTGGACTCCGCCAACATGGAGGATTGCCACCACCTCTTTGGCCGTGCTATCGCCGCCATCGATCATCGCTGAAGTCACCGCTTCGGCCTCTGCTTTGATTTGCTGAACATCATCCATGCTGGCGTTGTCTACATCTCCTCGTCCAAGGAAGAATACAGAGGCACTGAGCCTCCGTGCATCGATGAAGGCACCGTTCGGCTGTGGCGGCCGCCGCCTGCGTGGTTGTGATGAACTGGGTCGAGCCGGTGGGGAATTGTTTTTCCTTAACTACTCTCCCCACATACAACCTTATCCATCTGGTGGTTGGGCCAACAACGGGCTGACTAGGATGGGTTGTTCATGTGATTAGGCCTTTGGCCAGCAGAAGTTCATGAATTATCCCTGCAAAACTTCATATATTTTTGAATTTTTGCATACTAGTCTATTTAATAGGATTTTAGTAGTATTTAATTTTTTTAGACCTATTAATTAGAGTATTTTAACTTTAATAATGTATTTTTGTCGAGTACTTCATATTCAAGAATAAAGGTTGGTGTAATATATTTCCATGTACTTTCTACATGTTGAGATTAATTGCATCTAGTATCTGCAATTGAGATTTTGATTTCTTGAAAATAAAATAAAAATCAATTCATCTTAATTGAGACTTTTGGCTTGATACGATCAACAATTGGTAGGCAAAATTCTAAGTGATTTTTCCAAATTGATTTTTTGGACACAAGGTAGTGTGTAGATCTACTGCTTTGCAGGTTATCACCACTACTGTTAAAGCTTACATTTTGTCATTTTTACATCATGATTGTTTTACAAAATGCTCTCCCACACATTTTACTAAGTCATGACATAAGGCATTACGAGTCACTATCTACTGATTTCATAAGAGTATACTCCCTGGTGGTGTGAGATCTACTCCATTTTTTATATTATCTTCAAGGTGTCATGCTTAGCAATTTATATTCACACTAATGGTTTCAAGCCAACTTCCTGAAATTTCCATTGATTTTGCTTAGTTCATTACAACACTAACCATGATGATCTTTAATTTACTCACTGTAAATTAATTATCTCTGGTAACTCATGGCTAGAGAATTTGAGGCATTCGCCCTCAATGACCACCATTGCCCTACTTGGGCCATGCACATCATGATTGCTCTTGTGTCTTGTCGAACAATGCGTGCAACCCAAGACCCGTAGGATTCACCTCTGGTTGGAATCACACCACTAATAGAAAAAAATGTTGTCTTATACAAGGCATTATATTAATTCGGATGTCAGCATGTGGTTATTCTGTATCAGCAATTCCTGGGACACAATGAACCTCAAGAGCAAAGGTTCGAAGCTCATTTCAACCTCCAGTCCGACAACACTAAGGAAGTCAATTGTTTGCATCATGTTCTTCCATAAACATGCAACAACACGGCTATCCAGCAGTCACGGACCCTTCGGGCATGGAGAACATGATGATTGAAGATGACTCAACTAACATGTCTTGAGACTTCGACTAGTCTCTCGATCTCCTAAGTGGTCGATACAATTTATGTCCATATTATGATGTTGTAATGAAAACATAAGTATTATTGTCATCATATATTGTATATCACAATATATTATATCAACACTTTGGTACAAATACATTTGTATGCATTATGTATATCTCATAAAGATTTTCATACTGGAAATCTTCAAGTCTATATATAGATTTCTATGGGGTCAGTCTGATGAAAGATGATATGTGCCTTGTGGACATATGCACCAGGAACTCTATACTCAGGAAAGTGAAATGTTTCCACTCTCGCTAAGAGAAAAGGAAATGTTTTAACTATCGCTGGACGCGATGATGTAATTGTTGGCTCAAGCCGAGTCATATTTACTATCCCTATGGGTACTCGAGTAGAATCAAGGATTCTTTATCGTGTCCGGGTCAACTTATACCCTACTAAACTACAGAGATATCCATCAAAATAGTTTCCATAATGAAACTTATGGTGACAACAAAGAGGAATATCATCGCTTTACCATATGCAACGGATATGGCAAGCACATTCTCTATGTATCATCAGGATTGTACTACACATACTACAAAACCCGTAGCACATGTTGCTTATCAGATAGTTTTCCAAAATGTCTTGTAGATGACAAACTTGGTGTTCTCGCCTTGGTCATCCAGACATTGGGTTGAAATTAAAACAATCAACAATTCCATTGGTTATACTATCATGATGCTAAATTCTAACAAATATTTGGATTTTATCCGTACTGCATGTGATGCAGGGAAGCTAATTTTAAGGCTCGCGCACCTTAAAGTCTATGCTAAACCACTCAAACTCCTCGAATGCATCAGGTCGAGGTAAGTAGCTCTTCCCAACCATCAACTAGACTATTCAGGTATTCCATGGTTTTAAAAGACACATCTACATGATGGTCTCAAGTGTGTCTTTACCCACATGAAAACCATTTGTTGATTATCCTGACCATCAATTTCAAGCAAATCAAATGGGCAACATTGCAGAATTCTCCTTCGTACCTTTAATATGGCCCTAGGATAAAAGTTTAGCACTTTATCCTTATGTCTAGACTCAAAATGGTTTGGTGGAATCCTTTATCCAAAGAATTAAGCTCATTGCATTATCTTTACTTTGGAATTGCAACTTAGCAACTTTACATTGGAGTCATGCAGTTTTACATGCTCATGACCAAACTGCATAATATTATTCCCCTCTATCTTTGATACGTGGAAATCTACCAAGTATTTCCCATATGCAGTAACTCGGTTGCATACCTGTATCACCACCCCGGCTACATCATTGGCCCCTCAAATATATTAGGGATCTACATGAGGAATAATTGTATTAGCGTCAATACCTCAAGCCCCTCACATGGGGAGTTATTTAAGGCTAGTATGGTGATTCATCAAGGAACATTTCCAAGCATTGGGGGAGATTTCAAGTACCATAAAGAATGCCAGGAAATTAGTGGAATGTTGTAGGATCAAAAGTAGGTCTAGAGGGGGTTATTAGACTACTAGACCAAATAAAAATCTATCCTTTTCCCAATTTTAGTTGTGGGTAGATTTTATCAACTAGCACAAGTCAAGTGAAGGTAAAGGGAAGGGTTTGGAGAGTGCAAACGCAATGGAGACACGGAAATTTTTGGCGTTGTTCCGATAGGTGGTGCTATCGTACATCCACGTTGATGGAGACTTCAACCCACAAAGGGTAACGATTGCGCGAGTCCACGCAGGGCTCCACCCACGAAGGATCCACGAAGAAGCAACTTTGTCTATCCCACCATGGCCATTACCAACGAAGGACTTGCCTCACTCGGGTAGATCTTCACAAAGTAGGCGATCTCCTTACCCTTACAAACTTCTTGGTTCAACTCCACAACTTGATGGAGGCTCCCAAGCGACACCTAACCAATCTAGGAGATGCCACTCTCCAGAAGGTAATAGATGTTGTGTTGATGATGAACTCCTTGCTCTTGTGCTTCAAATGATAGTCTCCCCAACACTCAACTCTCTCACACAGATTTGGATATGGTGGAAAGATGAGTGGAAAGCAACTTAGGGAAGACTAGAAATCAAGAATCTTGTGGTAGGATTGGCATATCTTGATCTCAACACATGAGTAGGTGGTTCTCTCTCAGAAAATGTATGTTGGAAGTGTAGGCACGTTATGATGGTTCTCTCTCAAATGGAGAAGGGGTGGAGGGGTATATATATCCCCCACACCAAATCCAGCCGTTACACACATTTGACCCAACTTGGTCAGACCGAATAGATGAACTCGGTGAGACTGATTTAGTTCAAAATGTGATCATTAGGAATCTCAGTGGGACGGACTAGAACAACTCGATGGGACCGATGTGCTAGGGCTTAGGGAAAACAACATCTTGTTAGCACCAATTACATCAACTCGGTGAGACCGAAGTGAAGCAATGTGGCAACAAAAAATGGTCAAGCCATCTCGGTGAGATGGATCGCTATTTCTAAGAGACCGAAATAATTGCAACATGCAATAGAGAATTGGCAAGTCCATCTCAGTTAGACCGAGATCTGTATCGGTACGACCTAACTATTAGGGCTTTTGGTAGTGGCTATGTCATATGAACTCGGTGGCACCAGATAGAATGAATCGGTGGGACCGAGTTGGAGTTTAGGGTTTAGACATATTTGGAATGAGAAAGTGGTTGAGGGTTTTGGAGCAATATCACTAATCATTTGAGCAAGCAAGCCATTAAGCAAAACCTCATCCCATTTTAATGGTATTGGCTTTCCTATGGACTCAATGTGATCTTGGATCACTAAAATGGAAATGAAGAATCTTGAGCTTTTGCCAATATGTGTCCTTAGCATTTTGAGGGGTCCACATCTCTAGTCGATGCCATGCCATTCATTGAATTTTCTGAAATGTTACACTTGAATGCATATTAGTTGAATGAGCTATATGTTGTTATGAATTACCAAAAGCATCCGGTGATTAGTTGCACTTTCAATCTCCCCCTTTTTGGTAATTGATGAAAACATATAGGTCAAAGCTTCGACAAATGATAATATGAATGAAACACATCGTCGCTTTGAGAAGTATGTGATAAGCAAGAGCTCCCCCTAAATTTGTGCATTATGTAAATTTGCGTTTAAATGCAAATGCACAATTGATTAGGATCATGGGTCACTCTTCCATGTCACATACATCTTGGTGGAGCGCACAAAATGATAAGTGTAAAATAACATGCACTCATCACCAAACATACAAGTGATTGATCATACACATACATCTATAGGGAGATAGTCATGCAAGCACACATTAAGCGTAGTATGATCAAACACATGATCACACAAGGTACCTCACAAGCATAACACAAATGTAGCAACAACCAACCAAAGTAGCAAGGGAAATGAAAAACCAACAAAAGAAGCAAAAGACACACTCTCTCTCTCTCTAAGCCTATGATCTATACACTTTCTCCCCCTTTGGCAACAAGTTACCAAAAAGTTTGAAAACGCATAGTGCTATACGGAACTCTAGGCACGATCTCTGGGAGCTCTCGAAGGGGTCTTCTGGCTTGTAGCTCCAGTGTGCGTAGACGGCATTGAGAGGAGTCCATCTGCAAATGCTTCAGCTAATATCTGTGGAGCTGGTGGAGTAGATACTGGAGGAGCAAATGTGGCTGTGGTGGCAGGAGCAGAATGAGAAGGCCTCACGTCTGCAACCGGTTCAGCAAAGGACCTCTATGCCCTTGGCACTGTCTAGAATCTATTTGTAGTAGTTCTGGCATCATTGTCCTCGGCATCATCTCTCAGCTTCTCAACTATAGTCTGAATCTCGGTGACCTTCACATCAAGGTTATACATTTATCCTCCACAATCCTCTCTAATCTCTCCTGGTTCTCAGTCAAGGTGGCCAAGCTCTTCTCAATCCTTAGGGTAGCCTCTAGCAGATATGTGAGTTGATCTTACTTAGTCTTGAGATTCACAATAGATGCATATGGAGCACCAGCTGCTTTTGCTGCTTTAGCAACCTTTGCCTTCTCAGCTTTCTCCTGGGCCTCAACAGAAGTAGGATGTGATGCATCCATGAAAACTTCATTGTCCTCAAACTCTGGCCTAAGAGGTAGATGCTCTCTGTCAATTAGATATGTTCCAGTTCCAACCTTGGAATTTATCAACATCTGAATATGTGGAGCATATCCACATGATCTCTTTTGGTCAGTTGTTATCCTCTTGATAGTCTCTATGGTCAGATTCGTGACCTTGAACTTTTGGGGAACATCAAACATGTGTAGCAAGTTGATGGAATGGCCATGTATCATTCTGTGATCTCCAGACTTGAGCAACAATATATGCCTCAAGATGTAGTTGATAGTGCCCAATCCAGCAAGCAGATAGTAGATTGATCCAAACTTGTGAGTCTCTAGAGCTTCATAAGGAATTCGCTTATACATGTGAGCCATAATGTTATGGTCCATCCTTGGTTTGCCATACACATCTCTGTCATTCTCTTCTTCTTCTCGAGCATTGATGAGCTCAGCCCATTCAAAGATAGATGACTGGTACCTGGTGCCCTCTGTCATCCACACTATCTTCCCATCTGGATAAAAGTGTGCGGTGGAGTAAAACTACATTATCATCTCATCACTCCACTTACTGAGCTCTTGACCAACAAAACCATCAACTCCATTCAGCCTGAAGCTCTCATGAACGTGGGGGAAGTAATCCTCATTGGCATCAATATACATCTAGTCAACCCACTTCATGTCACAAACGATGGGCTTCTTGTCAAGCAATACTGTCTCATAGGAGTCCTGATGTTCTCTAGTGTGGAAACGGTAATCAAAAGCAGTCCTTCTCCTTGTGGCATATGGATCAGTCTTCCTCCAAAATCTCAGACCTGCAACCATTCTTAGTTTCAAGTTCTCAGCCATTGGATGATCATCATTGTGGTCTGTCATACGTCTCCAACATATCTATAATTTTTTATTGTTCCATGCTATTATATTATCAACCTTGAATGTTTTATGTGCATTTATATGCTATTTTATATGATTTTGGGACTAACCTATTACCCTAGAGCCCAGTGCCAATTTAAGTTTTTTCCTTGTTTTTGAGTTTCGAAGAAAAGGAAAACCAAACAGAGTCCAATTGACCTGAAACTTCACGGAACTTATTTTTGGACCAGAAGAAGGACAGGGAGTAACAGAGTTGGGCCAGAAGAGTCTCGGGCTGCCCACGAGGGTGGGGGGGGGCGCCCACCCCCTGGGCGTGCCTCCCTACCTCGTGGACAGCCCGGAGACCCCCCTGACTTGTTCCCGACTCCAACACCTCTTATATAACCCAAAACTTCCAGAAAGAAACCTAGATCAGGAGTTCCACCGCCAAAAGCCTCTGTAGCCATCGAAAACGAATCTAGACCCGTTCCGGCACCCTGCTGGACGGGGGAATCCCTCTCCAGTGGCCATCTTCATCATCCCGACGCTCTCCATGATGAGGAGGGAGTAGTTCACCCTCGGGGCTGAGGGTATGTACCAGTATCTATGTGTTTGATCTCTCTCTCTCTCTCTCGTGTTCTTGATTCGGCATGATCTTGATGTATCGCGAGCTTTGCTATTATAGTTGGATCTTATGATGTTTCTCCTCCTCTACTCTCTTCTAATGGATTGAGTTTTCCCTTTGAATTATCTTATCGGATTGAGTCTACACTTGATGTATGTCTTGCATGTGCTTCTCTGTGGTGACAATGGGATATCACATGATCCACTTGATGTATGTTTTGGTGATCAACTTGCGAGTTCCGTAACCTCGTGAACTTATGCATAGGGGTTGGCACACATTTTTTTCTTGACTCTCCGGTAGAAACTTTGGGGGACTCTTTGAAGTTCTTTGTGTTGGTTGAATAGATGAATCTGAGATTGTGTGATACATATCGTGATGAGGACATCAATACCATTGCTACACCCACAGCCCCTGCTGCTATACATACTGGACCAATTACTAGAGCTCGCGCACACCAATTGAATTATCAGGTACTTTCATTTCTTGGTAACGATTCTAATGTTCATGAGAATATGATGCTTGCTAAATTGGATACATTTGTTTTTCTTACAAATGAAAGGCCTAGCTTGGACAAGAAAGATGAACCTTGGAGCAAGTCAAGCATGGAGATGATGGCATGCGTAAGGGGATCAAGAACGGAGTTACAAGTGATGATTTCAGGACATTGAAGCCACCATAAGGAGTGCATGAAGCCTTGGACGAAATATACAAGATGCCATTTCATAAATTTCGTCCAGAGGCTATTCTAGGTGCTGCGTTACCTTATTATTGGTCTAGCCCCATGTATATTCGAAATACTTAAGTATAGGCTGTTTTTAGAGTCCGTATGTGTGGGGAAACAAGAGTTAGGGTTGGTTTTGCACCCATCCTCCAAGGGCCACGAAATTCCCCCCTCTTCCTCCATATATACATCCCTTAGGGCGTCGCTTAGACTTCGGGTTTTGTTTAGATTAAAAGTTCGCCATAGCTGCAACTTCATGTACTTCGTTTGTGTCCAACGAGCAGACCAAGACGTCACATAACCTCACCTTCATTAATAAAGCTTTCCTCTTTAATTCGTAATATACAGATTGCAATCTTAGTTTCTTGCTTGTTCTTTGTTTGCTCGCAGGAAATAGATCCTCGTGGTCAGGTTGATCATGCTCCGGCGTGGTCAATAACACTCGGAAGTTGGTTCAGCGATTGCTAAGGCGCGACGTCTTCGCACGATCGTAGTCGGATCGTCAAAGTCAACTCCCACAGAAAATGATATATATCTCATCGAAACATCAGGACACCTTCACCTCTATCAAGTGGTATCAGATTTCCAGGTTGCTCGGTGAGATTTTACAGTTTTTTTGTAGTTTAGATCGAGTCTGTTCTTCATACCTACAGTCCATGAAAAAAGCCAAAAAAATTAGGGTTAGTTCATCATATCCGAACCAATCTGAGCCTTTGCATTGTCTTTTTAGAGTTTTGCTTTGTTGAATTTGCGGTTGCATCGTCGTGTCGAGTTGCTGGTCTTAGCGTCTAGTCCCTCAGAGTTTCGAGTTCTGTTCACAGGTTGTCACGCCGCCGCTGCACCATCGCCATCATCATTGCCATATACCACCACCCCACCATATACATCGCCGCTGCCATATACAACCACCAATCCGAGTCCACATATACCATTGCGATATACAATCACCAATCTGAGTCTGCATATACCATCGCCATATACCACCACCAATCCGAGTCCAGATATACCATCGCCATATACCACCACCAGTCCGAGTTCCACCAGCTTCATCGCCGCCACAAGTCCGAGTTCCACCAGATTCATCTCCGCTACTAGTCCGAGTCCAATATTTGTTGCTGTGTTTTCAAGTTCCAGATAACGCGATACTTCGAGTCATGACAGAGTAGGACTCCCATAATTCCGTGCTACCCGTAGTCAAAAAATAGTTCCAAACTCAAAATAAAAGAGGAAAAAAGTGAAAAAAAATTCAGAGCATGGTCCTCCCTTGATTATGTGCAGCACAGTGATTTTGTTAGTGTTCTAGGCTCGCGTCTCTAGCACGGTCTAGCCTACGACCAGCACAGTACCGTCGTTCAGCGTTTATTCAACTTTGCATCTCTGAATGGATTATTGCTGACCCTTTTTGCTACCATATTATAAGCCTTTCTAGATCCACATACATCTACGTCGTGCGTTTGACTCTTCTTGGTAATCGCTCTATCCAAGCTTTGAGAGTTTTGACTACGACGGTTGCCGATCACCGCCTGCTGCTGGGTAAGAACTGGTAAGAATCTGAGATTTGCTTGACGAATTTCTAACACCCACCACCACCTCTTGTTAGTAGTCTGTTGGATCATATTCTTGTGTGTTTCTATTACTGCTAACCATGGCCGGATCACAAGCCAACGAGACTGACTGGGAGAACATGACGAATAAGGAGTTGCACGATAAATTTCAGCAAATGATGAGTGGACAGGTGCAAGATGTGCTAAACAGATTTGAAGAGGCCATGGAGAAGATAGATGGCATGGAGAACACGTTCGAAACAAAGCTCTATAACAAGTTTAATGAATTGCTCGCACGTCTTCCAACAACAACAACAACAACAACAAGAACAATAACAACAACAACAACCACAACAACAACAACAACGACAACAACAACGGCGATAACAACAACGACGACAACAACAACGACAACAACAACGACAACAACAACAACTACAACAACAACAACAACAACAACAACAACAACAACAATGACAACAACAACAACGATAACAACAACAACAACAACAACAACAACAACAACAACAACAACAACAACAACAACAACAACAACAACAACAACAACAACAACAACAACAACAACAACAACAACAACAACAACAACAACAACAACAACAACAACAACAACAACAACAACAACAACAACAACAACAACAACAACAACAACAACAACAACAACAACAACAACAACAACAACAACAACAACGCCTTCCCAATCAAGTGGGACGAGCACAACGCGTTCCCGTTGACCCTGGGCAAAATTCTGGTGCCACTGTTGATGCTTCTGTAGCTCCTGCTGCTACTGCAGAGGTGGAGGACCATTACGAGGATGAGGTTGTTCAAAATCAGAACTACGTGCAACCACCAGCACCACCACCACTAGGTCATCCTCAGATATATCATCGCAACGGTAGGGCTGCACCACCATATGAGGTACGAGATCATGACCATCTTCGTAAACTGGAATTGAATATTCCACCATTTGAGGGTAGATATGTTCCTGATATATATCTTACTTGGGAGTTATAAATTGAACAACAATTTTACATGTTTACCATATCCTGAGGAGAGACATGTTCCTACTGCTGTTTGTGCTTTCACTAGCTTCGCATGTGTTTGGTGGTCTGAACATTGTAAATTATATCCTATTCCAACTACTTGGGCTGCTTTGAAAACGGCTATGCGTACTCGTTGGGTTCCACCATATTATCAACGTGAATTACTTCAAAAATTGCAGTGTTTAAGACAAGGAAACAATTCTGTAGAAGAATATTATCAGGAATTACAAACTGGCATGATTAGATGTGGTATTGTTGAGGAGAATGAAGCTATGCTTGCACGTTTTATGGGTGGATTAAATAGATAGATTCATACCATTCTAGAGTATAAGGAGTATACTAATATCACTCGTTTATTCCATCTTGCTTGTAAAGCTGAACGTGGAGTGCAGGATCGACAGGCATTGGCGCGAACTAACTTTTCTGCAGGTCGATCTTCATCATAGACACCACGTGCATCCTCTATTTCCACTGCACCAGCATCTCCATCAGGTGCCACCTCCAGCCGTGATACAAGAAAGCAGGCACAACCACCACTATCTGCCAAGAGCACACATGTCGGCCTTGCGCAGAGCTCTTCTTCTTCCATGGCATCAACAGGGCACACAAGTGATATTATTTGTCGTCGTTGTAAGGGAAGAGGACATTTTGTGAGAGAATGCAAATCTCAGCGTGTGATGATTACTACTGAGGATGGTGGGTATGAGTCCGCTAGTGACTATGATGAGGAGACTTTGGCTCTTATTACACATGAAGAACACGGTGGAGAGGATTCTGATCATGAGATGCAATACATGGCTGCTGAAGATGCTGATAGGTATGAATGTTTAGTTGCTCAATGTGTTTTGAATGTGCAGGTTACACAAGCTGAGCAAAATCAGAGGCATAATTTGTTCCATACAAAGGGAGTTGTGAAGGAACGTTCTGTTCGCGTCATCATAGATGGGGGGAGTTGCAACAACTTGGCTAGCATGGAGATGGTGGAGAAGCTATCTCTCACCACAAGACCGCATCCACATCCTTACTACATCCAATGGTTCAACAACAGCGGCAAGGTTAAGGTAACACGTACTGTTCATGTGCATTTTAGTATCTCTACATATGCTGATTATGTTGATTGTGATGTGGTACCCATGCAAGCATGTTCCTTATTACTTGGTAGACCATGGCAATTTGATAAAAATTCTGTACACCATGGTAGAACTAATCAGTATATTCTTGTTCATAAGGATATCCATATTACTTTGCTTCCTATGACTCTTGAATCCATTTTGAAAGATTGTATTAATAGAGCTAATAAAGCAAAACAGGACAAAAATAAGAGTGAAAATCAGATTGTGGCAAAAGAATTTGAGCAACAAATAAACCTAATAACAAACCATCTAGTGTTGCTTCTGAAATTAAATTGAAAGTGCATGTTTACTTGCCACAAAATCTGATATTGATGAGCTAGATTTCTGCAAATCTGTTTGCTATGCTTTTTTGTGCAAAGAGGCATTATTTTCATTCGACGACGTGCCTTTCTCTTTGGCCTCTGCTGTCACTAACATTTTGCAGGAGTTCGCTGACGTCTTCCCACAAGACGTGCCACCGTGATTGCCACCTATTCGAGGGATTGAGCATCAAATTGACTTAATTTCCGGTGCATCGCTACCCAATTGTGCACCATACCATACCAATCCGGAGGAGACGAAGGAGATTATGTGTCAAGTATAGGAGCTGCTCAACAAAGGTTACATACGCAAATCTCTTAGTCATTGTGATGTTCCTATTATACTAGTGCCTAAAAAGGATGGTACGTTGCGTATGTGTGTTGATTGTAGAGGCATTAATAATATTACTATTCATTATCATCATCCTATTCCTAGGCTGGTGATATGCTTGATGAATTGAGTTGCTCTACAATTTTCTCCAAAATAGATTTGCGTAGTGGATACCATCAAATTCGTATGAAATTTGGAGATGAATGGAAAACAGCATTTAAAACTAAGTTTGGTTTATATGAGTGGTTAGTCATGGCTTTTGGGTTAACTAATTGTCAGGACCGGAATTTCAGGATATTAATTTCCTAGAAAATGGCCCTTGTGCTCACCAGCCCCGGGATTGCTGTTAGCTGATGAGACACCAACTTGATACAGAAACTCCAAGCAAAATACAAAAAAGGGTAGTACAAGACCATTCTGGCCTATGAGTACAACAAATGGTTTCTAGTGGTTGATGGCGGAAGCGGTTTGTGGTACATAAGCGTCTATGGGACTCCATTTCCCGCAGGAACAACTGACCTGGATAACTCCTATCTTCCCGAGGCTGCTATCACCATTGCGTAGGTTCCGGGGCTGTCATCACAATGCTCCTCTCCATGCAAGAAATATGGCCAAGACAATAGCCAGGGACAAGCCAGATAGTACTTTGAATGTACTCGCAAACATTATGAACACAGGTATAATAATACAATTGTTAATCATGCTCTGAAATATTTTATGATCACAATGTCAGTCACAAAATAAGAATCCATGATGCACGCAAGCAGGTTATTCATATACAACATGAATATGCAATAGGGGAGTAAAAATAGAATGCACTGATCGGGTGTCTGAAGCGACGCTTCAAAAGGATAATAGTATAAAGCATGCCTCAGTCGGGCGTCTGCGCGATGTCACATAAAGGGCTTATAAAGGAAATAAGCAGCAAACATGCCACAGTCGGGCGTTTGTGCGACGCCACATAAAGGGCTTATAGAGTAAGTAGATAACAAGCATGCCATAGTCGGGCGTCTCAGCGACACCACATAAAGGGCTTATAAAGTAAATGAATAACAAGCATGCCACAGTCGGGCGTCTCCGCGACACCACATAAAGGGCTTATATGAGAGTAATCACAGTGAATATCCAGGAGGTAGAACCGTCCCAGGGATACTCAACAACTCAATTAAATGTAAATGGTTATTCCATAGTAATAGTAATCATAATCATCATAAGTCACAAGTCATGATCCATGTTCTGGTTTAGCAGTTTTTCCTCCAAAGACCGACACTAACACCGACACTTGACCCATCCCAGACTGTAGTCCTTAACCATGGACACGGCTATTCGAATAGATATAATCTCTGCAGAGGGTGTACTCTTTACCCACGAGTGACGGATTCCTTTAGTCCATCGGGACTAATTCCGTCTATGGTCATTTAGTTCAAAACACACCTGAGCGCACACACCAGCCTAACCTACCGGTGTCTGGAATCACCCACGACACCCGTTAAGCGAAACTCTAAGTGGGGACGCTACAACCTCGACTAGCATGGGATCACAAATTTATAACGCGCGCAAACTCGGGGAGCTACCCCCTCGGCTCCAACCGGAAACACCCATTCCCCCGGACCAGGTGGCATGCCTACCGGATGCAGCCGGTATCTTGTACCATGGCCTCTCTATACGGTGTGGACCAGTGGTAGTACGAAACAAGTATGGGGGTTACTGGAACAAGATTCGATCTATGGTCGACTCAGGAGGTTAAATCATTTCCTGCATGATAAGCATAAGAAATATATTTCACACCAATCAGACAGAAACACCACTCATCATACCTCACCATGCCTTACCGGACATAACCATCTCGACGAAGAACTAGAGACAAGCTCGTGTCTACCCAAGACAGAGACTTCCCCAGATTCCTTCCGGTAGGCATGAACGGCATACGAGGGTGATTACTATCACAAACATATCAAATTCCAACAGCACAGAATCATCAATATGCACTGATGAGTATGATCATGTCATCACATAAAATAACAAATACTCCGAGTCAAGGAGGTGTTGTAACCGTATCAAACGACACACAACAATATTATGCCAGGGTTCAAAATGCTTGCCTTCAAGAGCATGCAAGTGGGGGTGCATTTTTTCAAAGTTGCCTCCCTCTCCAAAATCCTGTTTAAGAAAAATTCAAATTAACACATAGTTTCAAAATAGTACAAAAAAGTTCTTTGAAATTTTTTCAAATAAATATGAAAATAAACTAGACAAAAATTGAGAAACAACAGAAAAAGAATCAAATCAATTGGACTTGTATTTTAAAAGTTATAGCCAGTCAAAGTTTAGTCAAAATCTATTTTTAATAAAAATCAGAAAAAGAAAACGGTTCGGCAGCACTTACGTTTTCCTCTAGTGAAGGCGTATTTGGTGGAATGCGCTTCCACTTAAAATATGCTTCGGCGGGGCTGGGTCACTGACAGTGGGTCCATCGGGCCCACTGGTGAGGTTTGACCAGTCGCCCGCACCTCCTTCCTCCTGTGTCCGAGCGGTGGTGGGGCTCCGGCGATCGCTGTCGATGAACGGCGGCTCCCCATGGGGTTCCAAGGGCAGGGATGGATCCGCCAGTCCAGGCCGGTCCTCCCAGTGGTCGAAGGGTTGGCAGGAACGAAGGGAGTCGCCGGCGTTGAGCTCCGCGGAGGACGGTGGTTTCGGGAGGATTGAGGTCTCGAGCTGCGGTGGCTCCCGATCGTGTTTGAGAGGTGGGGTGGCTCCGCAGGATCGAGGGGAAGAGGATGGAAGCACGGGAGGGGTTAGGGGCCTCGGTCATGGCCGGATTTTACCGAAACATGGTTGCGGCCGAACCTGCCAGAGATGGGAGAGATGATGGCCTCTGGCCAAACTGGGAAGGAGGGGGCTTCCTACCACTTGAATAAGGCTGCTAACGAGCTAAGGCGTGATCGGAAGGGCTATTTATAGCCCGGAGAAGTCGGTTCCCGTGGCCGTGGATAAGAACACCGGCGAACCGCCGTTCTATAGCCAGGGGCGCGTGGCGATGGCTGGCGGGGTTTGGCAGGGCGAATGGCTGAGCTCGGGCTGTTCAGGGGCGAGCTAGCGCGTGGCTGTGGCTCGGGCGGCGCCGTCCATGGCAGGAGCCTGCTGTGGCGCCAGCGTGCCACCAAGGGAGCTCTGATGGTGGCGCTGTAGGGCGCCAGGGTGGCTTGGAGGGTTCTGGCGAGCGGGCGAGGGCATGGCGTGGCTTTGGGGGAGAGCAAAGGCCAGGGGCCAGAGGCGGCGACTCGGGCGCACGCACGTGCAAAACGCGCGCTCTGGCCGCTCGGCAAAATTCCAATGCCTACCAGGGGGCTCTAATCCACATGAGGTTTAGCAGGGTGGGGCTATAGACTAAGGTAGAGCCATGAGACATGCTGTTTAGGCAAAGCAAGCAGGTTCAAAATGCAAACTAGGTTTCAGGCCAATTATGTTCATGAACTCAAGGTGTTCGACAGAATGCTATAGTCATCTAGGCATCTCTTGGGGTGGCCAAAAACTCCAGATCAGAGTCTCCTTAGATGATAAAGAGGGTGGAAAGGTTAGTTTGACAAAAACAAAAACTCCCTAGTGCAAGTTTTTGAGAAAACCAAATCTGGGTAGAAAGTAAAGGGCATTATTGCATGGACCAAAAATACTCCAATGGGTCCAATCTCCTAGACTTAAGGGTTTGGTAGAGTGTACTTCAAGCAGGACAAATCCCAAGGCAACAAGAGCAAGATAAAATATGGTTGCAGTGCAAAACACTAAACTGGACCAGAATGAAGATGAGAATGTTTTGCTCAAATTTCTCAAAGAACACCAATGGGTTTTTGCATAAAGTTGAATTATATACTCCTACTAACATCTCCCAACTTTGGTGGAATTTTTAAAGAAATATTTAAATAGGTTGCAGTGCAAACCACAAACTGATCCAAATTTGAAAACGTGGGGCAGGGCTCAAAATTTCCAAATGACTAAAAGAGATTTTTGCATAAAAGTGATGTGGGAACATCACATGACATCCCCAAATTTTGGTGGGGATTTTAAAGAAGTATTTGAAAGGGTTGTAGTGCAAATGGAACCCTAAAACTTATGAAAAACCATTTTTAAAGGAATAAAGCCCAGGAAAAATAATTGCAGAAATAATTCCACTGATCAAAGAAATGGTCTTGGAAAGATATACAAGTCCAACAATATTTTTAAAAGTTTTCACTTGGGTGAAAACTCCACAATTCAGGAGAAAAGGGTGGTTCTGAAATAAAAGAAAATCCAGAAAATAAAAATTTAATTTACCATGACCATATTTTGATTAAAAATCATGGTTAATTTTTTGGGGTGTTACAACACTACCCCCCTTAAGAAAAATCTCGTCCTCGAGATTTGCTAGAGGCTGTTTTGAAAAAGAATTACTCCTACTATCTCAGAATAATATCACAAAATAACCATCCTACCCATGCAGTAAAATGTGGCAACAGTGAGTGGGAAAATAAGTGGCATAAAACTACAGTATGGAATACTGGCGCTGCGTGGAAAAATCCATGGTTGGGGAAAATGAGAAATTACTACTTTTGGTAACCGTGAATTTAGAATAAATTTCTAAATTTCTAAAATACGCTGGTCGTACCCAAGAGCACAGTGCTCAATCTAGCTGACAGGTGGACCCGGGGCCCGCTGTCAGTCTCTTCTTCTACCTCTGGCTCTCTCTTCTTCCTCTCTCTCGCGTGCTTTCCCGCGCTTTCTCCACCGGCGACGTCTAGCGCGTAGGGCATCTAGGCCGTACTGTGGTACTGCGCGGCGTGCTAGCTGCCGGTGCAGCATGCACTCACCTCGCGGGCCGGTGCGCTGTGGGCACTGCTCGCGGACTCGCCTCCAAACACCGGCGATCGAGCGACGAGCGGCGCTAGTGGACTTCGCCCATCGTACACCGATCTCGAGCTATAAAATGACCGAGGTGCTCCTTTCTTGTTCCTCACACCTAGCCTTGCTTCTCCTTCTCCTTCCTTCTCTTCCATTTCTATATGCAGGAGCTCAAGACGAGGCTCTAATGGCGGAGGTGATGCTAGACTGGTACATGATCCTGGTGTGCGGAGGGTTGGCGGCATTGCTGGGGTTCTCCGTGCTCTTGTGGGCGATGATCCTCGATGATCGTCATGATGCTGCTGCTCGAGTGTTAGCTCTCCGCGGTGGCGGCGATCATGCGGATTAGGTGCTGGTGTCGGGTGCTAACTGCTGTCAGTGTGCTGTAGGCAACTTGCACCCGAATAATTACCCACAAATCTCTCCTTCAGAGACTGTGGTGTGCAAGGGGGGTGATCAGTTAGGTGCAACATGTACACGTGGATTTGCAATTAGTGCACGTGGTCGAGGGGTTGGGGTGGTGAGTCTGCTGTCGTGGTGCTGTGTGAATAAAAATCTATGTCGTGAAGAGACATATGCTATAACAACTCAAGGAAAAAAATCTCACTTTAGAAATTACCGAGAGTGAAATTAGTTAATAAAAATTAACAGCTATAAAAACTACTCACATTAATTAAAACCCAATATTTAATTCATCGCACAAATTTAGGATACCACGCATAAGTTGCAACACATAACTAGATGCTGGGGCAATAATCATAGCAGTAACGTCTACAATGAAAGCGACAGAAAGACAGGGTCCTCAGAATACGTCTCTGGTACTGGGGCACACTCTTCTTCTATCGGGGGAAGCGGATTGACTAGTCGATGAATGCGTCTCTCCTGGTCGGGCCTTAGTGGTCTGCCGATGGCGATCCGAGGATTTAAATCAGCGAGGCTCTGGAGATAACCCATTACCCGCTGGGTCAAACGCTCTTGGGCGATAACATACTGGGCAAGGTTGGCCAGTACTGGGTCTCTCTCAATTCGTCCACTGGGAAAAGATGCTACTTCTCCGGGTGCTGCACGACTCGGGAAGTAATAACACCCTTGTTCGCTGGCATAAGGTACCGCGAATCGAAGGCGAGCAAGCGCTTCGTATGTAGCAGCTTCTATGGCCATTTGCAGAGTCGGCATAGATTTTCCCACAAAGGAGACTTCCTTTGGGTCTTGGTTTGGGCTTGCGGGAGGGATGTGCACCACTGCCCAATATTTCGAGGTAGATGGGGTGATCCTCGATTTGAGCAACTCGTACTGGGGTGGATGGGTAGAACTCATTGTACTGCAGGTAAAATCCCACAATATTTTATCAAAACTACCTAGGGTTGCATCTGGAGTTCTCAGATAGATACTAGGGCTCGGCATGGCAAAGGAATGGTTGTGAGAGCTGTGCACGAGGAAAGGGATGCTTGATAAGGTCACGAGGTGGCCTTTTATATAGCATCTGGGTTGGGTCATTTATCACGAGAGGGGCAACTAGTTTGTCGGTTCTGCTCTATGGGGTCGGGGTCAATGCCACGGATACACATATCTCACAAAAGTGATGTATCACTGTGGCTGTCGTCGGGGTGGTTTTTGGTAGCTATGCCTGGAATTAAAAATGCAATCGTAAGCCAACATACTTATGCATGGCTATGAATTAATAATAGGGGCGCATAAGCAGACAGTATTTAATTATGGCGATACAATATCATACAATTACAGGTCGTGGACATACTAAGACTTGGTACTAGTCGAGTGACTTAGTCTACCTCGTTTATATCTAAGTGGGCGTTCCTTGTGGACGTCGAGGCTTCTCCATGGGTTTCACTATCGGGGTTAGCTGGATGGAGTTGAGGGGCTGCAGGGTCGGGGTAGCGATGATGACCATCACGGGGGTTGTTGGCCACGATCTCATTGGAGCGTGTTCCCAAAAGGCAACGAAGCACTTCTGGGGACACCAAAGCATTTTGGTCGATGGCTGGGGCAGACCTCAAGGACTCGATCGGTTGTCCGAACAGTACGACTGGGTTGTCGGCGTCGGGCTCATCTTCTCCTCTTGCCGGGGCTCGGCGGACCAGTTCTCCATGGGCTGCGATCAGATCAAGGGTGATTTGATCGAACAGTTCCTCTAGGGCACTTACATAGCGCACCAGATGCAACAATGCAGGATCCGTCTCGTGATCTTCTTTGGCAACCTGGGGTGGTCTACCATACCCGTCACGGGTGGGGTAGTAGTAGAACGAGCGACAGTTAACTCTGGGTGACAAGTGCCGGAGTTGAACTATAGCCTCTCGAGCAGCTAGTTGGATGGCTTGTGGCTCAAAGGAAGTTGTCCTTCCGGTGAACCTGTAGGGGCGTTCTGGCGATAGACACCTACCATAGACGTGCACAGTGGCCCAGAATTGACGGCTCTCACCGCTCATGGGCCCTTGGTACACAACGTATTCTGGGGGCTCTTCTAATGCAAAGGCACGGCGGGTGAGGTTTGCTTGCACGGTCACAGAACCTCCAAGGTTGGTTGCTGTGGTCTCATTGTGAACAATGGGTCCTGGCATTATAGCTTGGTTTGGGGTAGAAGCTGTGTTGTGCTGGGTTGAGGCTAGCGTGCCCTTTTATAGAAAAAGGGGACGGAGTCTTCCTTCGCACGCTTGAGAAAGAGACAATTTAGGTGTCGATCACTGGCGCGTGATTGATAGGCTAGGCTGATAGGTTAGGCACCGACTGCCAAAAGCTGTCGTGGTCACTGTGTGGCTATCTTACATGAGAAGCTTGGCCGGGGTTAGGTTAAGGTCAACCTAGGTTTATTGACCTGGCCAAGATAGGATTAGCCAATGATCAGCCTGGCTCTGATACCAAGGTTGTCAGGACCAGAATTTCAGGATATTAATTTCCTAGAAAATGGCCCTTGTGCTCACCAGCCCCAGGATTACTGTTAGCTAATGAGACACCAACTTGATACAGAAACTCCAAGCAAAATACAAAAAAGGTAGTACAAGACCATTCTGGCCTATGAGTACAACAAATGGTTTCTAGTGGTTGATGGCGGAAGCGGTTTGTGGTACATCAGCATCTATGGGACTCCATTTCCTGCAGGAACAGCTGACCTGGATAACTCCTATCTTCGCGAGGCTGCTATCACCATTGCGTAGGTTCCGGGGCTGTCATCACAACGCTCCTCTCCATGCAAGAAATCTGGCCAAGACAATACCCAGGGACAAGCCAGTGAGTACTTTGAATGTACTCGCAAACATTATGAACACAGGTATAATAATACAATTGTTAATCATGCTCTGAAATATTTTATGATCACAACGTCAGTCACAGAATAAGAATCCATGATGCATGCAAGCAGGTTATTCATATACAACATGAATATGCAATAGGGGAGTAGAAATAGAATGCACTGATCAGGTGTCTGAAGCGATGCCTCGAAAGGATAATAGTATAAAGCATGCCTCAGTTGGGTGTCTGCGCGACGTCACATAAAGGGCTTATAAAGGAAATAAGCAGCAAACATGCCACAGTCGGGCGTCTGTGCGACGCCACATAAAGGGCTTATAGAGTAAGTAGATAACAAGCATGCCACAGTCGGGCGTCTCGGCGACACCACATAAAGGGCTTATAAAGTAAATGAATAACAAGCATGCCACAGTCGGGCGTCTCCGCGACACCACATAAAGGGCTTATATGAGAGTAATCACAGTGAATATCCAGGAGGTAGAACCGTCCCAGGGATACTCAATAACTCAACTAAATGTAAATGGTTAGTCCATAGTAATAGTAATCATAATCATCATAAGTCACAAGTCATGATCCATGTTCTGGTTTAGCAGTTTTTCCTCTGAAGACCGACACTAAGACCGACACTTGACCCATCCGAGAGTGTAGTCCTTAACCACGGACACGGCTATTCGAATAGATATAATCTCTACAGAGGGTGTACTCTTTACCCACGAGTAACGGATTCCTTTAGTCCATCGGGATTAATTCCGTCTATGGTCTTTTAGTTGAAAACACACCTGACCGCACACACCAGCCTAACTTACCGGTGTTTGGAATCACCCACGACACCTGTTAAGCGAAACTCTAAGTGGGGAGGCTACAACCTCGACTAGCATGGGATCACAAATTTATAACACTCGCAAACTAGGGGAGCTACCCCCTCGGCTCCAACCGGAAACACCCATGCCCCTGGACCAGGTGGCATGCCTAGCGGATGCAGCCGGTATCTTCCACCATGGCCTCTCTCTACAGTGTGTGCTAGGAAGGGGTTGACAACTTATTGAACCGTGCCCTACCTATGGCAGGGACAAGTGGTAGTACGAAACAAGTATGGGGTTACTTGAACAAGATTCGATCTATGGTCGACTCAGGAGGTTAAATCATTTCCTGCATGATAGGCATAAGAAATATATTTCACACCAATCAGACAGAATCACCACTCATCATACCTCACCATGCCTTACCGGACATAACCATCTCGACGAAGAACTAGAGACAAGCTCGTGTCTACCCAAGACAGAGACTTTCCCGGATTCCTTTCGGTAGGCATGAACGGCATACGAGGGTGATTACTATCACAAACATATCAAATTCCAACAGCACGGAATCATCAATATGCACTCATGAGTATGATCATGTCATCACATAAAATAACGGATACTCCGAGTCAAGGTGGTGTTGTAACCGTATCAAATAACACACAACAATATTATGCCAGGGTGCAAAATGCTTGCCTTCAAGAGCATGCAAGTGGGGGTGCATTTTCTGAAAGTTGCCTCCCTCTCCAAAATCCTATTTAAGAAAAATTCAAATTAACACATAGTTTCAAAACAGTACAAAAAAGTTGTTTGGATTTTTTTCAAATAAATATGAAAATAAACTAGACAAAATTTGAGAAACAAAAGAAAAAGAATTAAATCAATTGGACTTGTATTTTAAAAGTTATAGCCAGTCAAAGATTAGTCAAAATCTGTGTTTAATAAAAATCAGAAAAAGAAAACGGTTCGGCAGCACTTACGTTTTCCTCTAGTGAAGGTGTATTTGGTGGAATGTGCTTCCACTTAAAACACGCTTCGGCGGGGCTGGGTCACTGACAGTGGGTCCATCGGGCCCACTGGTCAGGTTTGACCAGTCGCCCGCGCCTCCTTCCTCCTCTGTCCGATCGGTGGCGGGGCTCCGGCGATCACTGTCGACGAACGGCGGCTCCCCACGGGGTTCCGAGGGCAGGAATGGATCCTCCGGTCCAGGGCAGTCCTCCGAGTGGTCGAAAGGCTGGCGGGGACGAAGGGTGTCACCGGCGGTGAGCTCCGCGGCGGACGGTGGTTTCGGGAGGATTGGGGTCTCGAGCTGCGGTGGCTCCCGATCGTGTTTGAGAGGTGGGGTGGCTCCGCAGGATCGAGGGGAAGAGGATGGAAGCACAGGAGGGGTTAGGGGCCTCGGTCTTGGCCGGATTTTACCGGAACGTGGCGGCCGCCGAACCTGTCAGAGATGGGAGAGATGATGGCCTCTGGCCAAACTGGGGAAGGAGGGGGCTTCCTACCACTTGAATAAGGCTGCTGACGAGCTCAGGTGTGATCGGGATGGCTATTTATAGCCCGGAGAGGTCGGTTCTCGTGGACATGGATAAGAACGCTGGAGAACCGCCGTTCTGTAGCCAAGGGGCACGTGGCGATGGTTGGCGGGGTTTGTCAAGGCGATTGGCTGAGCTCGGGCTGTTCAGGGGCGAGCTGGCGCGTGGCTGTGGCTCGGGCGGCGCCATCCATGGCAGGAGCCTGCTGTGGCGCCGGCGTGCCACCAAGGGAGCTCTGATGGTGGCGCTATAGGGCGCCAGGGTGGCTTGGAGGGCTCTGGCGAGCGGGCGAGGGCAGGGCGTGGCTCTGGGGGTGAGCAAAGGCCAGGGGCCATACGCGGCGACTCGGGCGCACGCACATGCAAAATGTGCGCTCTGGCCGCGCCTAGAGCACGCACGCAAGGTATTCGGCAAAATGCCAATGCCTACCAGGGGGCTCTAATCCACATGAGGTTTAGCAGGGTGGGGCTATAGACTAAGGTAGAGCCATGAGACATGTTGTTTAGGCAAAGCAAGCAGGTTCAAAATGCAAACTAGGTTTCATGCCAATTCTGTTCATGATCTCAAGGTGTTCGCCAGAATGCTATGGTCATCTAGGCATCTCTTGGGGTGGCCAAAAACTCCAGATCAGAGTCTCTTTAGATGATAAAGAGGGTGGCAAGGTTAGTTTGACAAAAACAAAAACTCCCTAGTGCAAGTTTTTGAGAAAACCAAATCTAGGCAGAAAGTAAAGAGCATTATTGCATGGACCAAAAATACTCCAATGGGTCCAATCTCCTGGACTTAAGGGTTTGGTAGAGTGTACTTCAAGCGGGACAAATCCCAAGGTAACAACAGCAAGATAAAATATGGTTGCAGTGCAAAACACTAAACTGGACCAGAATGAAGATGAGGATGTTTTGCTCAAATTTTTCAAAGAACACCAATGGGTTTTTGCATAAAGTTGAATTATATACTCCTACTAACATCTCCCAACTTTGGTGGAATCTTTAAAGAAATATTTAAATATTTTTGAAAACTTGGGGTAGGGCTCAAAATTTCCAAATGACTAAAAGATATTTTTGCATAAAAGTGATGTGGGAACATCACATGACATCCCCAAATTTTGGTGGGGATTTTAAAGAAGTATTTGAAAGGGTTGTAGTGCAAATGGAACCCTAAAACTTATGAAAAACCATTTTTAAAGGAATAAAGCTCAGGAAAAATAATTGTAGAATAATTCCACTGATAAAAGAAATGGTCTTGGAAAGATATACAAGTCCAACAATATTTTGAAAGGTTTTCACTTGGGTGAAAACTCCACAATTCAGGAGAAAAGGGTGATTCTGAAATAAAAGAAAATCCAGTAAAGAAAAATTTAATTTACCATGACCAAATTTTGATTAATAAATCATGGTTAAATTTTTGGGGTGTTACACTAATGCACCTAGTACTTTCATGAGATTAATGAACGAAGGTTTACGTGCTTTCGTTGGACGAGTTGTGGTAGTTTACTTTGATGACATATTGATTTATAGCAAATCTTTGGAGTAACATTTGGAACATTTACGTGTTGTTTTTATTTCTCTACGTGATGCATGTTTGTTTGGTAACCTTGGGAAGTGCACCTTCTGCACTGACCGAGTATCTTTTCTTGGCTATGTTGTTACTCCACAGGGAATTGAAGTTGATAAAGACAAGATTGAAGCTATTGAGAGTTGGCCGCAACCCAAAACGGTCACACAAGTGAGGAGTTTTCTTGGCCTCACTGGTTTCTATAGGCGTTTTGTGAGAGATTTCAGCACCATTGCGGCACCTCTCAATGAGCTTAAAAAGAAGAATGTACCTTTTGTTTGGGGTACCGCACAGGAAGAAGCCTTCACGGTATTGAAAGATAAGTTGACACATGCTCCTTTACTCCAACTTCCTGATTTTAATAAGACTTTTGAGCTTGAATGTGATGCTAGTGGAATTGGATTAGGAGGTGTGTTATTACAAGATGGCAAACCTGTTGCATACTTTTCTGAAAAATTGTGTGGGCCTAGTCTGAACTATTCTACTTATGATAAAGAATTATATGCTCTTGTTCGGACCTTAGAAACATGGCAACATTATTTATGGCCCAAGGAATTTGTTATACATTCTGATCATGAACTTTGAAACACATTAAAAGTCAAGCAAAACTGAACCGTAGACATGCTAAATGGGTTGAATTCATTGAGACTTTCCCTTATGTCATTAAACACAAGAAGGGTAAAGAAAATGTTATTGCTGATGCATTGTCTCGTCGTTATACTATGCTTTCACAACTTGACTTTAAAATATTTGGTTTGGAGACCATCAAAGATCAATATGTGCATGATGTTGAATTTACAGATGTATTGCAGAATTGTAAGGAAGGGAGAGCTTGGAACAAGTTCGTTCTTAACGATGGATTTGTGTTTCGTGCTAACAAGCTATGCATTCCAGCTAGCTCCGTTCGTCTTTTATTGTTGCAGGAGGCGCATGGAGGAGGACTAATGGGACACTTTGGCGTCAAGAAGACAGAGGATATACTTGCTACACATTTCTTTTGGCCAAAGATAAGACGGGATGTTGAGCGTTTTGTTGCTCGCTGCACTACATGTCAAAAAGCAAGTCACGACTCAATCCTCATGGTTTATATATGCCTTTGCCTGTACCTAGTGTTCCTTGGGAGGATTCTTTCGTGAAATTATTTGCTTGCATGGTGTGCCAAATACTATTGTTTCTGATCGTGATACTAAATTTCTTAGCCACTTTTGGAGATGTTTATGGGCTAAGTTGGGGACTAAACTGCTTTTTAGTACTACTTGTCACCCCCAAACTGATGGACAAACTGAAGTAGTCAATAGAACATTGTCTACTATGCTTAGGGCTGTTTTGAAGAATAATAAGAAAATGTGGGAAGAATGCTTGCCTCATATTGAATTTTCTTATAATCGTTCATTGCATTCTACTACTAAGATGTCCCTTTTGAAATTGTGTATGGTTTCCTACCTCTTGCACCTATTGATTTGTTGCCTCTGCCATCTTCGGAGAAGGTTAATTTTGATGCTAAAGAACGTGTTGAATTGATTTTAAAAATGCATGAGATAACTAAGGAAAACATTGAGCGTATGAATGCTAAATATAAACTTGCTGGAGATAAGGGTAGATAACATGTTGTGTTTGCACCTGGAGATCTTGTTTGGTTACATTTGCGTAAGGATAGATTTCCTAATTTGTGCAAATCAAAGCTAATGCCACGTGATGATGGTCCTTTTAAGGTGTTAGAGAAAATAAATGATAATGCATATAAACTTGAGCTGCCTGTGGATTTTGGGGTTAGTCCCACTTTTAACATTGCAGATTTGAAGCCTTATTTGGGTGAGGAAGATGAGCTTTCATCGACGACGACTTCATTTTAAGAAGGGGAGGATGATGAGGACATCAATACCATTGTTACACCCATAGCCCCTGCTGCTATACATACTGGACCAATTACTAGAGCTTGCGCATGCCAATTGAATTATCAGGTACTTTCGTTTCTTGGTAACGATTCTAATGTTCATGAGAGTATGATGCTTCCTAAATTGGATACATTTGTTTCGCTTACAAATGAAAGGCCTAGCTTGGACAAGAAAGATGAACCTTGGAGAAAGTTCAAGCATGGAGATGATGGCATGCGCAAGGGGATCAAGAACGGAGTTACAAGTGATGATTTCTGGACTTTGAAGCCACCATAAGGAGTGCATGAAACCTTGGACGAAATATACAAGATGCCACTTCATAAATTTCGTCCAGAGGCTATTATTGGGCCAGGCCCATGTATTTTCGAAATACTTAAGTATAGGCTGTTTTTAGAGTCCGTATGTGTGGTGAAACAAGAGTTAGGGTTGGTTTCGGACCCCTCCTCCAAGGGCCACGAAATTCCCCCCTCTTCCTCCATATATACATCCCTTAGGGCGTCGTTTAGACTTTCGGTTTTGTTTAGATTAAAAGTTCGCCATAGCTGCAACTTCGCCTACTTCATTTGTGTCCAACAACTAGACCAAGACGTCATAGAACATTGCCTTCATTAATAAAGCTTTCCTCTTTAATTCGTAATATCCAGATTGCAATCTCAGTTTCTTACTTGTTCTTCATTTGCTCGCTGGAAATAGACCCTCATGGCCAGGTTGATCGTGCTCCGGCGTGGTCAATAACACTCGGAATTTGGTTTAGCGATTGCTAAGGTGCGAGGTCTTCGCACGTTCGTAGTCGGATCGTCAAAGTCGACTCCCACAGAAAACGATATCTATCTTATCGAAACATCGGGACACCTTCACCTCTATCATATCGTATAATCATACCCACGGATACTTGAGGTGACATTGGAGTATCTAGGTGACATTAGGGTTTTGATTGATTTGTGTCTTAAGGTGTTATTCTAGTACGAACTCTAGGATAGATTGAACGGAAAGAATAGCTACATGTTATTTTACTAAGGACTCTTGAATAGATCGATCAGAAAGGATAACTTTGAGGTGGTTTCGTACCCTACAATTATCTCTTCGTTTGTTGTCCGCTATTAGTGACTTTGGAGTGACTCTTTGTTGCATGTTGAGGGATAGTTATATGATCCAATTATGCTAATATTGTTGAGAGAACTTGCACTAGTGAAAGTATGAACCCTAGGCCTTGCTTCAACACATTGCAATACCGTTTACGCTCACTTTTACCACTTGTTACCTTCCTATTTTTATATTTTCAGATTACTAAAACCTATATCTACCATCCATATTGTACTTGTATCACCATCTCTTCGCCTAACTAGTTTACCTATACAATTTACCATTGTATTGGGTGTTTTGGGGACACAAGAGACTCTTTGTTATTTGGTTGCAGTGTTGTTTGAGAGAGACCATCTTCATCCTGCGCCTCCCAAGGATTGATAAACCTTAGGTCATCCACTTGAGGGAAATTTGCTACTGTCCTACAAACATCTGCACTTGGAGGCCCAACAACGTCTACAAGAAGAAGGTTGTGTAGTAGACATCAAATTCTTTTCTGGCGCCGTTGCCGGGGAGGTTAGCGCTTGAAGGTATATCTTTAGATCTTGCAATCGAATCATTTAGTTTCTTGTTTTATCACTAGTTTAGTTTAGAAAATAAAACAAAAAATGGAATTGAGATTACCACATATGCTTCATCTTTTTAATGTCTTTCGTGAAAATAAGGATTCCGATAATTGTGCCAAAATGCTAGAAGAAGAATGCATTAAAATGTTTGGCACTAAATCTTTGAATGATAAGCATGATTGCAATGTTGTTAGTACGAACTCCTTGCATATCCATAGTACTAATGATTATTGCACTAGTCATGCTGAAAATATCTCATATAAGCATGTCAATTTTTGTGGAGTGCATAGAGTTTGCAAGTACACACCAAATAGGGAAGATAGATTTTGCAAGAGGCATAAGTATTTATAAACTAAATGGTTGCAAGAAAGGCTAGATGTTTGTGCTGAAATTTTAAATTTTCTTGGCCATCCTTGTGAACTTTGCAATGAACGTGGTCATTTAAATATCCAATGCAAATTGTTTCATGATCGAATCGTGTCCAAAAATTGTGATGACTTGATTTCGCTTGTGCATCATAATGAACTTAGTTTGCTTCTGGGTTATGAAGAAATGAAATGTATAATTAAGGATATTCCAGAATTTTCCCTCGATAATGTTCTTGATTTTGATCTAGAGGAAATTTATATGTATTGTGCGGTGAATTGCATTGAAAATCCTTATATTGCCAATTACATAAAGACAAGAAAACAAATAGAAGATCAAGAGAATACTAATGAAAGGGAAGAGACTTCCCAATATTCTCCTATTATTTCTAATGATGAATCAGGTAACGAGGAGGAGCCTTCTATTCAACCAATCCCATTAATAAGGAGCTCCAAAAAGAGGATTAAACCCACACATGAAGTGGAGAAGAAAAAGAAAAGACGGAGAAGCAAAGGTAAAAAGGCATCCCTCTCAAATGATGTTGCTCCTACTACTCATTGGGATGATATTAATTGCTACAATATTGGTGCTATCCATACTATTAATGATGAGAGTGATTATGCTTATGATATGAAAAGGCCCAAGCTTGGGGATGCTATGTTTGATGAAAATGACATGTTTGAGAATTTATTTGCTGCAATTAATGTTTGTCCCAAGCTTGGGGATGATATGTTTTATGAAGATGATATTTTTTACCTCTCAAGTTTTGATATGCAAATTTATTATGATGATAGCATGCCTCCTATTTATGATGATTATATTGATGAAAGTGGGTTTGGAAGAGTGTCAACTTTAGGAAGTAATGATCCCACTATTTTGGAGGGTGTTGAATCTTATTGTGACAATTATGAAAGTGGATTTGGAGAGGTCATGACTTTATTTAGTAATGATTCCACTATCTTGGAAGAGGTTTCAATCGATTATGATGACAACAAAGTTGCTACTTATGATAATTATTTTGATGATACTTATGCTATAAAAAGTAGTGATGATTATATTTATAAAACTTGTCATGATTATGATTACCCTTTTCTGAGTTTTATTCTTTCAATGTGGAAACAATTTATAGTATTCGAGTTTCTTATGATACTCTCACTATTCTGAATGAGAAGAATTTTGCTTATGTGGAGAGTGGTAAATTTTGTATGATTGTAGATGTAACATCCCAAAACTCTAAATTTTGGAATGTTATATTAAATTAATTTGTTAAAAAGCCTTTTTTCTATTTGACCGAATTTTGTTAAAAAATACTACAAAACGCGCATCTAGGCCTAGTTTTAGCCCATTATCTTTTTCAAATTTCATCTACGTACGTATATGTTTAGTCCCACATTACCTAGCCTTTGACCCCTAAACCTCTTTTCCACCTACAAATATAGATCCATAGAGCCTCCAAAAATCATCCGATTCGGGTTAAATCAATATTTTGGTTTGACTAGATTCATTAAAGAAAAATATTTTTTTCCTCTTCGGCGGGACTTTTGGAAATTGTCTCCTCTCTCCGAACTCGTGTTTTCTCTGCCTTATAAAGGTATCTTTCTTCGTTTTTTTTTCTTTTTATATTTCCGTAGTTTATTATTTCAAGACTAGTACGATAGAATAACTAGATTGTCAATTAGTCTATGTATTTGTACATTAGACCTAGATTTTTTTAGCCCTATCTATTTTTCTTCCGTAAAACAGTTTGGCCTGATTTTTCAAATAGCCATAATTTTTTATTCGTTCATCCAAATTAGATGATAGCAGCGCCTATATTTTTCTCTTGTTTTCACCTATCCAGTGAACCTGTCGCATCAAGTTTTTGAAATTTTCAAATTTTGAAATTTATTCAGATTCATATTCAAACTTCTTTTGATCATAACTTGAGTTTTAAAACTCTGATTTAGTTGATTCTTTTTGCAAATCGAAGCTCTTGACTTAAACTTTCTGTTCAGGCCAAATTCACATAATTTTGGTACTGTTAGAAATTATTTTATGTTGCAAGAGTTATTTGTTGGTCTTGATGTTTTCCGAACTGTCTTCTTCGTTCTTCCCGATCTTTTGAGTGATTGCTTATGTGTGGTTACTATTGCTTGCTCACGATAGATTGAACGGAGTGTGACGAGTAGAACTATCAGGAGTTATGAGTGCGAATCATCTTCGTCAACTGTACAAGGCAAGTACACACTTTGATCATATCCCTTTCATACCCAGTTTTTATGCATTAGTTTCAACCCTTGAATATTGCACGAGTAGGATTTCTTAACTTGTGGGTATTGGGAAGTAGTTGATGAGGTAGGAACCTATTGTCCTGCATTTAACCCCTGGGAGTTACTACGTTATGCATATACTGCTATGATATGCTCGTAGACGTGGTTTGGTTTGAGGATTCATGACAGATGTGAGCGTTATTATTAATGGTTAATTTAAGGTGGCTACTTTAAAACACATTTTGGTGCAATGGTAGGGGCACCCTAGAGCCCCTAGTGGTTTGCCCGGGCACCTGGAGAATCCAGTGTTTTCCCAAGGGGATCCCTGAGGACCCGTGTGATCACCCTATGGAATGCCACCCAGGCTCAAAGGGATCATAAGATTATTCATGCTAGAAACTTCCGTGTGCAGCCACAAGCTATTATGGGCTCTAGCATAGTTGAGTATGTTGCATGACCTCTTTCAGTCATGGGCTAGCAGATGTAGGGGAAATATGTGTAACTGTCCACCCAGGGTAAAGAGTTAGTGCTTCTGAAAGACTGTGTCTCGGTCATCCGTTTCTGAAACACCATGTAGTGCGAGAAATCCAACGGAGGAGATCGAGTCTTATGGGGAAAAGTGTGCAAACCTCTATAGAGTGTATAAACTAATCATGGTTAGCCATGTCCCCGGTTATGGACATCTTGAGTATCTGGTTCTTGAATTATCATGTTGATCTCATCACTTTACTAAATTATTTTGTTGGGTTGTTAACTTTTAATTGGGATTGAGTTGGAGGAACCTTCTCAATAATTTTTCAACCAACTTGGTAGTAAAATAAAATATATTCCTTTGCAGTAGGGAAAAATTGGCTTTTCGCAAAAACATGATAACCATAGAGCCTCCACCAGCCAAATATGCATATAGAGATAGCCATTCACATTTTATCCTATGGTGTGAATTTGCCAGTACATTCAATGTACTGACCTACATGGCTGCAATGTCTCATGTTGCAGGAATCTTACAATGAGTAAGTGATACGTTAGGGTTACGATTTCTACACTCAACTTTGCCGTTGGTGTTGATGGAAATCCAAAACCTTGTTGTTACTTCCGCTATATGGATTGAGGTAATAGTATTTACGTTACTTTATACATGTGATTTACCTCTGTTATAAATCCTCGAGTACTGTGTGTGTCAGCATACCTATCCAGGGATGACACTTAAGCATAGAGACTTGACCGTCTGAGGTCGGGTCGCTACAAGATGGTATCAGAGCACATGTTGACTGTAGGACGTGACCCCTAGAACCTGGCATGCCCATAGGAAAGATTTCTCCCTACAACTTCTTTTCAAAAAGATATTTTACCTCTCTTCTCTTCTGAGCTTATTCAGATATTCCCTTTTAGTTAGACCATACCCCTTTCCCCTTTTAACCACACGAAGATTCGACTGATGAGACCACTCCAAGAAGTACAAGATATCGGACAACTAAGACCACTTCGGAATAAAAGAGGATTTTACCGTGTATTATAATAATGGAAACTACAACGGTTGAAGACTCCGAAGACTAGGAGAAGTTGAAGGCTATGAAGAATTTCCAGATTGGTATGACCTAGGAAGGCACCCCTTATGGAACTTGGCAGACTAAGGTAGCTGTGAATACCCGAGATCAAGGTGTATCGGAGAAAGACCGGAACCTGGAGCATTAGAACTCAAAGTTTTTGTCAAGAAACCTTAAGACAGGAGATATCAATTATGGAATGAAAGCTCATGGCAGTAACATGGGCATAGACATGGCTAACCATGGTGTTATTGCCCGCTTATGCTATTGTCATCGTACAAAGTTAAGCATGCAGATGCATGGAAGGATTGGATGGTAGAAGGCTGATAGAGCATTTGTCAGCAAAGGATGCAATTTTAACCTTAGGTGCATCGCCAAGATCTGGAGTATTACATGAAGAATTTTAGAGGGACCTTTAGGAAGTCATATTTGACGAGGAGGCAATTCGTGAAGAACTCAGGCACCAGAAGCTAAAAGTAGCCAAGCTGGAGGAGCTACAACCTCGAGATATCGGAGATTTGTCAGGAACTGAAGGACAGTAGGACCATGGCTCATGCCAAGGATGTTGAAACCCAGAAGTTTGGAACGCAACTCCAGAAATATTAAAGGATCGGATGTCACTAGAGACTTCGCGTCAATAGAGATCTGGCAGAGGAACTTGAGAAGGACAAGCATGATCGAAAGAAGCCATCGGAGACATGAACAAGACCTGAAGAGTTTGACGACTTTGAAGATTCATTGACCTTTAGAAGACCAAAACCCTGTTATATACCTATGTTAGATGCGACGATTGTGAGCTGTCATTTGTTTGATATTTTTCCGACAGCCACAAATAAAATCTGTCTCTTCAAAACTATTGTTTGCATTGTGTGTATCCCTCTCTATCTCTCTCATCTCACCCCAAAACCCATGGACCCAATAGAGGATGAATGGAGAAGAACTCATGTTTCCTGGACCGATAAGTGAATTGGAGATGGACCGATGGATTCAGAACATGGAGGATCACATGGAGAATAACACTATAGCCGGAAAGGATATGGCCCAGCATGCTCTTCAGTGCTATGAAAGAGGTGCTGCTACTTTGTGGAGGATGTACCAAACCATCAATGGGTGGCAAAGAGTAACCACTTGGAAAGAATTTAAGTCGACTCTGCTAAAGTCTCGGTTTGTGTCCCAGAAATTGGAGCCTTATGGAAAGGATATGAAGAAGCCTTGTGCATGCAAGCTCTGTGGAGAAATAGGACACGACCATAAAGAACACAAGGGTGAATGCCCTAATTGTGAAGGAAGTCACCCAGCTAAAGAATGCCCAACTAGGCAGAATACTTGTTTCTTATGTGAAGGGACTACCCACTACCCTGCTTAGTGTCACCTTTACCCCATGGTACACAGAACTATCCAGCAGCAGAAAGAAGTAATGAAAGGAGCCCTCATGGAAATTTTAGAAGTACCAGTGATGAAGGAAGAGGTGGAGGACACACGCAAAGGAGACCTAATTAAACCCTGCACCAAGTCGTGCTATTCATGTGGAGAAGAAGGACACATCTCACAAAATTGTCTGAATGGGGATCTAGTGGAATTCTCTACAGAGGAAGTAGAGTATGACCCACAGGAAATAGAACCCCTGATTGGAATGCAAAAGTCCAGGAAGAGAAATAGATTGGATTCCAGGGAGGGACCTGAGTCATATCACCTGTTTTAGGTGCAAGGAGTCCGGGCACTACCTCAGCGGTTACCCAAAAAGGAAACCTTGAAACTTGTCAGAAGTAATATGTTTTCGGTGTAATAAAATAGGGAACTTTGCTAGATATTGTCCCAAGGAGAAGGAGACTTGTGATAATTAGTTGTGTCTGTGAGAAATATAGTTGTAGTAGTGGGAACAATTCTTTTATATTGAGGTGTTGAGTTGAGGCCTGTAATGGAAAGGTGGGACATTGTGGTAATTGGAGAATCAATAAAATTAGCATCATTGGAAAAGATTTGGATTTTATGAGCAGTGACTGTATGAAGGAAGATTTTGACCATCTTCGAGGATATGAGAAATATGGTCTATGGAAGATTTGTTCATTTTAAGGGTGGTAGTACCCTATGAGGAAACTTGACCCCTGGAAAAGATAATGATATTATACGGAGTGGACCTTGGACAAAATAAGTACGAGTTTTATCTTGATATGTTGGATACCCCAAGAAGTATGAAGGGATGAAGTACTATTGGATATAAAGGAGGTATAATGTTGACAATATGGAGCAATTGTAATTCCATGATGAGTTTGAGTAATCACCATCTTAGATTGGCACCAATAGAAGGAAGGGAGACGGTACAATTGGATGGATCTAAGAATGCTAGAAGTTGGATGTTGGAATAATGATCAGTTGCCCCGATGATGAGTTCAAGGTTTACAAGTGATGAGATGGTCCATAACCCACAGGCCCCAGGACCTACCAAGAAGCAAGCACATTCTTGCTGAAGGAAAAACCCTGGAAGAAATTACGATTTTAGCGATAGACGGTCTTATAGGAGTTTACGCAAAACCCGAGAGTTGTGAAGAAACGATAGATGTTTGTTTGGCTTGCAGAATCCATGGATTTACCCGAACTTGGTTCGTCGACAAGAGAAATTCTGCAATGCTTGTGAGGAAGAGCGAATGTTAGACTGCGAGATTCGCTAAACCATATACAAGGTAATGATTTGGGTGCGGGGTGGATTGATCACCATACCAACTCACTCTTTTTATTCGCCTTGATGTATGAGATGGTAAATCTGAGTGACTTACCTATAGTAGAGAGACGACGATCAAACCTTGTTTGAACCTTAGAATGGTATGAATTTTTTTCCCTTGTACAAGGCAGTTGTTGCCAAATCGTAGGACATACGGTGAGGTTCAAGCCCGGACCCGTTTTCTGCAGCGACCCAGTCAAATTGTTTGATGGCCACCATGAGATATCGATAGTTGTTTAGTATTGGCGCCAGACACGTCAGCTAAGAAGACCCAGTCTCGGAAGAACCATACCAAGATGAAAGGACACAAGAATTGAGGAAAAAGGTTAAGCCACTACCGGAAGAGCCCCGAGAAGGAATTATCTAGAAGATCTGAGAGGATCGACACTGTCAACAAAAAGGAGGGAGTATATGAGTTTTGATGGAACCATAACCATGTTTCTAACGGTGGTAGCACCCCAGACCCCCTGTGACGATCGATGGATTTTGAGAAGACCCCCAAACCCTAACCTATTTCTTTCTAGCCTCTCCGAATCTCGAGGACGAGATTCATTTTAAGGGTGGTAGGTTTGTAACATCCCAAAATTCTAAATTTTGGAATGTTATATTAAATAAATAGATTTTTTATTGTGGTGTGGTTGCTTGTGTGAAATTGAGTGAAATTCGAAACATTTTGAAAGTTAAATGAGAGGGAATAAAATGACTTTCCCAAAACTTTCACCATGCTTTCTGATCTCCATGAATTCAAATTCTTTTCAGATACAAAACCCTAGAGACAAGATGACATGACTTCTTCCATTTAATTAAATGAAAAAGGGTTTTGAAAAGATTTGAATTTCATTTGGAAATATTTCAAATTCAAAAACTTCAAGCAACTCAATGATTTTTCATGAGAGAAGATAAAATGACTTCTTCAAAACATATGAAATATGAGTTGGAAGTTTAAAAGGATCAAATTTAAAATCCTTTTATAAATTATTTTCAATTTGGAATTATTTGGGTTTTATTCAAATTATTTTTTCTCTAAAAATAAAATATATGGAAAATAGGGTAAAATGATTCCCTACAATAGAAAATTGGAGAAAAATAAATTTAAAATTATTTTGGTATTTTTAAAATGATATTTATTGGGTTTTATTGCACCAGTAGCACTCTTTGCTTTATTTAAATTTTGAAGGATTTTATTTGATATTATAAAAATGTTCATGAGGCAGAAAATATTTTTCTAAAAACTTCAATATATAATATGCCTATATATAATTTTACTATTATTTTCGTTATTCTGTTTTTCCTTTTCTGTTTCTATTAAATAAAAAAGAAAACTACGCGTGCGCCTGGAACTAACTGTTGCCCACGTGCGCAGCATAGTGGCATCGGGCACCACATCATTTTTTTCTTCTCTCCTACATGGGCTAGGCCCAGCCAGCCTTTTTTTCTATTTGACCGAATTTTGTTAAAAAAAACTACAGCGCGCGCGGCCGGGCCTAGTTTTAGTCCATTATCTTCTTAAAATTTCATCTACGTACGTATATGTTTAGTCCCACATTACCTAGCCTTTGACCCCTAAACCTCTTTTCCACCTATAAATATAGAACCATAGAGCCTCCAAAAATCATCTGATTGGGGTTAAATCAATATTTTGGTTTGACTAGAGTCATTAAAGAAAAAATATTTTTTCTCTTCTTCGGCGAGACTTCTGGAAATTGTCTCCTCTCTCCGAAGTCATGTTTTCTCTGCCTTATAAAGGTATCTTTCTTCGTTTTTTCTTTTTATATTTCTGTAGTTTATTATTTCTACACTAGTACGATAGAATAATTAGATTATCAATTAGTCTATGTATTTATACATTAGACCAAGATTTTCTTAGCCCTATCTATTTTTCTTCCGTAAAACAGATTGGCCCTGATTTTTCAAATAGCCATAACTTTTTCTTCGTTCATCCAAATTAGATGAAACCAGCGCCAATAGTTTTGTCTTGTTTTCACCTATCCAGTGAACCTGTCACATCAACTTTTTAAAATTTTGAAATTTTGAAATTTATTCAGATGCACATTCAAACTTCTTTTGATCATAACTTGAGTTTTAAAACTCCGATTTAGTTGATTCTTTTTGCAAATCGAAGCTCTTGACTTAAACTTTCTGTTCAGGCCAAATTCACATAATTTTGGTACTGTTAGAAATTATTTTATGTTGCAAGAGTTATTTGTTGGTCTTGATGTTTTCCGAACTGTCTTCTTCGTTCTTCCCGAGTGATTGCTTATGTGTGGTTACTATTGCTTGCTCACGATAGATTGAACGGAGTGTGACGAGTAGAACTATCAGGAGTTATGAGTGCGAATCATCTTCGTCAACTGTACAAGGCAAGTACACACTTTGATCATATCCCTTTCATACCCAGTTTTTATGCATTAGTTTCAACCCTCGAATATTGCACGAGTAGGATTTGTTAACTTGTGGGTATTGGGAAGTAGTTGATGAGGTAGGAACCTATTGTCTTGCATTCAACCCCTGGGAGTTACTACATTATGCTTATACTGCTATGCTATGCTCGTAGACGTGGTTTGGTTTGAGTGAGTCATGACTGATGTGAGAGTTATTATTAATGGTTAACTTAAGGTGGCTACTTTAAAACACATCTGGGTGGAATGGTAGAGGCACCCTGGAGCACCCAGTGGTTTTCCCGGGCACCTGGAGAACCCAGTGTTTGCCAAGGGGATCCCGGAGGACCCATGTGATCACACTATGGAATTCCACCCAGGCTCAAAGGGATCATAAGATTATTCATGCTAGAAACTTCCGTGTGCAGCCACAAGCTATTATGGGCTCTAGCATAGTTGAGTATGTTGCATGACCTCTTTCAGTGGTGGGCTAGCAGATGTAGGGGAAAGTAGGTGTAACTGTCCACCCAGGGTAAAGAGTTAGTGCTTCTGAAAGACTGTATCTCGGTCATCCGTTTCTCAAACACCATGTAGTGCGAGAAATCCAACGGAGGAGATCGAGTCTTGTGCGGAAAAGTGCGCAAATCTCTGCAGAGTGTACAAACTAATCATGATTAGCCGTGTCCTCAGTTATGGACATCCTTAGTATCTGGTTCTTGAATTATCATGTTGATCTCATCACTTTATTTAATTAACTGGTTGGGTTAATGATTAATTTAATTGGGATTAAGTTGGAGGAACCTTCTCAATGTTTTCAACAAACTTTGTAGTAAATAAAATATATTCCTTTGTTGTGGGAAAAAATGGGCCTTTCGCAAAAACATTATAACCATAGAGCTTCCACCAGCCAAATATGCATGTAGTGATAGCTATTATTCATGCTTGTCCTATGGTGTGAATTTGCCAGTACATTCAATGTACTGACCATTTATGGCTGCAACGTCTCATGTTGCAGGAATCTTACGACGAGTAAGTGATACATTAGGGTTACGATTTCTACACTCAACTTTGTCGTTGGTGTTGATGGGAATCCACAACCTTGTTGTTACTTCCGCTATATGGATTGAGTTAATAGTATTTACGTTACTTTATACATGTGATTTACCTCTATTATAAATCCTCGAGTATTGTGTGTCAGCATACCGATCCAGGAATGACACTTAAGCACAGAGACTTGACCGTCTGAGGTCGGGTCGCTACAATAGATCATGAAAAGAATGCATTATGTGATGGTTACATTGTTGAATTCATTCATGATGCTACTGAAAATTATTATGAGGGAGGAACATATGCTTGTAGGAATTGCAATAATATCAAGTTTTCTCTCTATGTGCTTAAAGTTCTGAAGTTATGCTTGTTTTGCCTTCCTATGCTAGTTGATTATTGTTCCCATAAGTTGCTTGTTCACAAAATCCCTATGCATAGGAAGTGGGTTAGACTTAAATGTGCTAGTCATATTCTTCATGATGCTCTATTTATGTTTCAATTCTTATTTTTTATGTGAGCATCATTGAAATCATCATGCCTAGCTAGGGGCGTTAAACGATAGCGCTTGTTGGGAGGCAACCCAATTTTATTTTTGTTTCGTGCTTTTTGTTCCTGTTTAGTAATAAATAATTCATCTAGCCTCTGTTTAGATGTGCCTTTATGTTTTAGTTAGTGTTTGTACCAATTAGAAACTTTGGGAAGACTTGGGTGAAGTCCTTGCTATCTTGTTGTAAAAAAACAGAAACTTTAGTGCTCACGAGATTAGCTGCCATTTTTTACTGGAGAGTGCGATTAAGTTGATTATTTTTTAAGATGATTAATAGACAAATTCCTCAGGTCCAACAATTTATTTGAGAATTGTTTGAGTTCCAGAAGTATACGTTTGATACAGATTACTACAGACTATTCTGTTTTTGACAGATTCTGTTTTCATTGTGTTGTTTGCTTATTTTGATGAATCTATGAGTAGTATCGCAGGGTATGAACCATAGAGAAGTTGGAATACAGTATTAAACAAATATGAATTTATAAAGAGTTCACAACAGTACCTAAGTGGTGATTTATTTTCTTATACTAACGGAGCTTACGAGTTTTCTGTTAAGTTTTGTGTTGTGAAGTTTTCAAGTTTTGGGTAAAGATTCGATGGACTATGGAATAAGGAGTGGCAAGAGCCTAAGCTTGGGGATGACCAAGGCATCCCAAGGTAATATTCAAGGATAACCAAAAGCCTAAGCTTGGGGATGCCCCGGAAGGCATCCCCTCTTTCGTCTTCGTCTATCGGTAACTTTACTTGAGGCTATATTTTTATTCACCACATGATATGTGTTTTGCTTGGAGCGTCATTTTATTTTATTTTGTTTTTATTGTTGTTTGAATAATATCCCAAGATCTTAAATTATTAAATGTTATAGATTCTTCACATAGTTACATAATTAATCAACTAATCATTGATCTTCACTTATATCTTTCGGAGTAGTTTGTCGTTTACTCTAGTGCTTCACTTATATCTTTTTAGAGCACGGCGGTGGTTTTATTTTGAAGAAATAGATGAACTCTCATGCTTCACTTATATTATTTTGAGAGTCCTAAACATCATGGTAATGTGCTTTGGTTATAAAATTAGTCCTAATATGATGGGCGTCCAAGATGGGTATAATAAAAACTTTCATATAGAGTGCATTGAATACTATGAGAAGTTTGATACTTGATGATTGTTTTGAGATATGAAGATGGTGATATTAGAGTCATGCTAGTTGAGTAGTTGTGAATTTGAGAGATACTTGTGTTAAAGTTTGTGATTCCCGTAGCATGCACGTATGGTGAACCGTTATGTGATGAAGTCGGAGCATGATTTATTTTTTGATTGTCTTCCTTATGAGTGTCGGTCGGGGATGTGCGATGGTCTTTTCCTACCAATCTATCCCCCTAGGAGCATGCCCGTAGTACTTTGTTTCGATAACTAATAGATTTTTGCAATAAGTATTTGAATTCTTTATGACTAATGTTGAGTCCATGGATTATACGCACTCTCCCCCTTCCACCATTGCTAGCCTCTCTAATACCGCGCACCTTTCGCTAGTATCATACACCCACCATATACCTTCCTCAAAACAGCCACCATACCTACCTATTATGGCATTTCCATACCCATTCTGAGATATATTGCCATGCAACTTTCCACCGTTCCGTTTATTATGACACGCTTCATCATTATCATATTGCTTCGCATGATCATGTAGTTGACATCGTATTTGTGGCAAAGCCACCGTTCATAATTCTTTCATACATGTCACTCATGATTCATTGCACATCCCAGTACACCGCCGGAGACATTCACATAGAGTCATATTTTGTTCTAAGTATCGAGTTGTAATTCTTGAGTTGTAAGTAGATAAACGTGTGATTATCTTCATTATTAGAGCATTGTCCCATGTGAGGAAATGATAATGGAGACTATGATTCCCCCAAAAGTCGGGATGAGACTCCAGATGAAAAATAAAAAAAAGGGAGAAAAAAGGCCATAAAAAGAGAAGGCCCAACAAAACAAAAGAAAAGGAAAAAATATAAAAAAATGAGAGAAAAAGAGAGAAGGGGCAATGCTACTATCCTTTTACCACACTTGTGCTTCAAAGTAGCACCATGATCTTGATGATAGAGAGTCTCATATGTTGTCACTTTCATATACTAGTGGGAATCTTTCATTATAGAACTTGGCTTGTATATTCCAATGATGGGCTTCCTCAAAATTCCCTAGGTCTTCGTGAGCAAGCTAGTTGGATGCACACCCACTTAGTTTCTTTTTGAGCTTTCATACACTTATAGCTCTAGTGCATCCGTTGCATGGCAATCCCTACTCACTCACATTGATATCTATTGATGGGCATCTCCATAGCCCGTTGATACGCCTAGTTGATGTAAGACTATCTTCTCCTTTTTGTCTTCTCCACAACCACCATTCTATTCCACGTTTAGTCCTATGTCCATGGCTCACGCTCATGTATTGCGTGGAGATTGAAAAAGTTTGAGAACATCAAAAGTATGAAACAATTGCTTGGCTTGTCATCGGGGTTGTGCATGATTTAAATATTTTGTGTGATGAAGATAGAGCATAGCGAGACTATATGGTTTTGTAGGGATAGCTTTCTTTGGCCATGTTATTTTGGAAAGACATGATTGCTTTGTTAGTATGCTTGAAGTATTATTATTTTTATGTCAATATTAAACTTTTGTATTGAATCTTTCGGATCTGAATATTCTTGCCACAATAAAGAGGCTTACATACATAAATATGTTAGGTAGCATTTCACATCAAAAATTCTATTTTTATCATTTACCTACTCGAGGACGAGCAGGAATTAAGCTTGGGGATGCTTGATACGTCTCCAACGTATCTATAATTTTTTATTGTTCCATGCTATTATATTATCAACCTCGGATGTTTTATATGCATTTATATGCTATTTTATATGATTTTTGGGACTAACCTATTAACATAGAGCCCAGTGCCAGTTTATGTTTTTTCCTTGTTTTTGAGTTTCGCAGAAAAGGAAAACCAAACGGAGTCCAATTGACCTGAAACTTCATGGAACTTATTTTTGGACCATAAGAAGGCCAGGGAGTAAAAGAGTTGGGCCATAAGAGTCCCGGGCTGCCCACGAGGGTGGGGGGCGTGCCCACCCCTGGGCGCGCCTCCCTACCTCGTGGAAAGACCGGAGACCCCCCTAACTTGTTCCCGACTCCAACACCTCTTATATAACCTAAAACTTCCAGAAAGAAACCTAGATCGGGAGTTCCACCGCCAGAAGCCTCCATAGCCACCGAAAACCAATCTAGACCCGTTTCGGCACCTTGTCGGAGGGGGGAATCCCTCTCCAGTGTCCATCTTCATCATCCCAGCGCTCTCCATGACGAGGAGGGAGTAGTTCACCCTTGGGGCTGAGGGTATGTACCTGCAGCTATGTGTTTGATCTCTCTCTCTCTCTCGTGTTCTTGATTCGGCACGATCTTGATGTATCGCGAGCTTTGCTATTATAGTTGGATCTTATGATGTTTCTCCCCCTCTACTCTCTTGTAATGGATTCAGTTTTCCCTTTGAAGTTATCTTATCAGATTGAGTCTTTAAGGATTTGAGAACACTTGATGTATGTCTTGCATGTGCTTATCTGTGGTGACAATGGGATATCACATGATCCACTTGATGTATGTTTTGGTGATCAACTTGCGAGTTCCGTGACCTCGTGAACTTATGCATAGGGGTTGGCACACGTTTTCATCTTGACTCTCCGATAGAAACTTTGGGGCACTCTTTGAAGTTCTTTGTGTTGGTTGAATAGATGAATCTGACATTGTGTGATACATATCATATAATCATACCCACGGATACTTGAGTTGACATTGGAGTATCTAGGTGACATTAGGGTTTTGGTTGATTTGTGTCTTAAAGTGTTATTCTAGTACGAACTCTGGGATAGATTGAACGGAAAGAATAGCTTCATGTTATTTTACTAAGGACTCTTGAATAGATCGATCAGAAAAGACAACTTTGAGGTGGTTTCGTACCCTACAATAATCTCTTCGTTTGTTGTCTGCTATTAGTGACTTTGGAGTGACTCTTTGTTGCATGTTGAGGGATAGTTATATGATCCAATTATGTTATTATTGTTGAGAGAACTTGCACTAGTGAAAGTATGAACCCTAGGCCTTGTTTCAACACATCGCAATATCGTTTTTGCTCACTTTTACCACTTGTTACCTTGTTGTTTTTATATTTTCATATTACAAAAACCTATATCTACCATCCATATTGTACTTGTATCACCATCTCTTCGCCGAACTAGTGCACCTATACAATTTACCATTGTATTGGGTGTGTTGGGGACACAAGAGACTCTTTGTTATTTGGCTACAGGATTGTTTGAGAGAGACCATCTTCATCCTTCGCCTCCCACGGATTGATAAACCTTAGGTCATCCACTTGAGGGAAATTTGTTACTGTCCTACAAACCTCTGCACTGGGAGGCCCAACAACGTCTACAAGAAGAAGGTTGTGTAGTAGACATCAGTCTGGAATCTTTGGCTTCAGTTTTCTGAGCACTTGGGCTTCATCTTCCTCTGGAACTTCTGGCACTGGGGCCTTGGTCTTCTATACAGCAGAAATTTTCCTGGTGGATCTCTTGGGAGCTGAAGTTTTGGGTGCAGCAGGTGGAGGTTTTGACTTGGGCTTGGAGGGAGCAGCACCAGTCTTAATGGCATCTGCCATCAATTTGTGAGACTTCGCAGGTGGTGCTTCTGCTTTCTGCTCATCATCATCATCATCCATCATCATGGATGGTCTGCCAATGACTCTGGCAACAGACTTCTTGACTCTCTCCTTCCTCTTTTTCTTTCCATCAACAACTTCATCTTCCTCTCTAGACTCAAGTGTGAACTCCATAGTCTCATGTGCAGCAGTAGATGTTCTCACTTTGTACATGGGAGCTCTCTTGGCAGGAGCCTTCTTCTGAAGGCCTGGCTTTGTGGTAGCAGCTCCAACATATTCTTTCTTGACCACTTTCTTCTTTGAAGTTACCTCTTCCTCAACAAAAAATCTTCATCCTCACTGTCATAATTCCACTTCTTCCTCTGTCTCGTAGTAGCTTTAGGCAAGTTGCTAGGAGTGCTCCTACAACCATCATCATAGTTGCTGCTGGGAATAGTGCCCTGACTGAGGTTGACCTGCTCCTCGGATCTGTCTGACTATCAAAAGCCTCGGACATCTCTGTAAACTGACCCTGTGAATAGATGGATATGGGTAGAGTGGATGAACATCACAAAAAACATCTAGTTTTTGCAAAAATTGAGTGAAAATCTTAATTTTAGTTTTCTGCAGAAAGCATTTCGGAGCTACCGATATGATAATCTCGGTGACACCGAAGCACTTAACAGAGTCTAAACATGCAGTTTTGGTCAGACCGAGTTGCAGCTCGGTGACTCCGAGATGTTAGGGTTTCACTGATAAATTGCTTTCGATCTCACCAATCAGTACACTTCGGTCAAACCGAGTTGTACTAAGTGCAATGGCTAGGGCCAATCGGTGGGACCGAAAACTTCATTTCGGTCGGTCCGAGATGAGCTCGGCGGAAACCTAACCCTAAGATTTTGCATCAAATCTAGTCCAAAGGAACTTTTGTGTGGGTAGGAAGTTTTCAATCGTGGCAAGAATACAGACAATAACTTTGTGCATTGAATCGGATAAAGGAATTTTCACAAAGGGTTTGAACCATAACCTAACTCGGTGATAGTTTGCTACGGTGGCAACGGCGGAGAGGATTCCTATTGACGGCGGCGGAGACCTGTGGTGACGGCACACAGGTGGAGATGTCGATGATCTGGAGACCAAGAGGCGGCAACAATGGGGGCACGGGCTCAAGTGTTTGAAGGAATTTTCAAACGACGGGCCACGGTACATATACCCATTAGCTGTCGGTGGCGCCGGGTGGAACGTCTTGGTGGCACCGAGATGCAAAACTGCTTGCAGTTGCTACAACTCAGTGAGACCGAATCATTCTAATCAGTGGCACCGAGGTGAAAACCTAGATCAATCTAGTGGTTTCAGTGGGACCAAATATGAATGTGTTGGTCTGACCAAAATTCACCAGAAGGTTTTGGAAGTCATCCCTTGACGGATCGGTGGCTCCGAGTGCTCGTCACCCGGAGGGTCCAAAAAAGACTTGTTAAATTTTTTTGATGTAGCATGATTAGAGTTTGGGAAGAGGAAAAGCATAGATAGCTAGAGGGAGTACTTAGGCATTCTTGTCCATCCATTTGGCAAAAAGAAACCAAACAATCAAAACCAAAAATGGATGTCCTCGAATGGAGAAAATTATGCAACCAACATGCTCACACAATAAGATGGCAAATGAAATATGTGACAAAGCATGCACAACCAATATATCATCTATCAAGCAATTAGCAATGACTAGGTCATCTATATATGAGTATATTGACTGAGGAGTCAAATGAGAACATTTTATCGTAGGTCATACTCATCGTTTAAGAACAAGTGGGGTTACCACTTTTACATAAAGCATTGACGTGTTCACACCATTAGAGTTGCTTTAGCTCAATTTTTTAGAGCAAAGCTCCCCCTAGATGAGATATCCCCCCTAAGAGGGATGAACTAACCTTGGGTTTTGTCGATGATGACTTCATGTAGATGTTGAAGATGTGGATGCTCAATGTTGATGTAGATCTTTTGGAGCAATCCATTGGAGTGTTGCACATTTAATACCTATGTGGGTTAGTCCCACAAGGAACATACAAGGATATCCATAGACATAGAGTGAACTGCACATATGATGATGTCCATGAAAGCATTAGGTTACCTTGCCCCTTGTCTTACCAACAAGAGGGTTTGTGACTCCATGAACTAGTGCAAGATATTGAAGTTGATTGCACATGTTCTTTCCAAAATGAATATGAGTGAAGTATGCCGGTGGAGTTACCCTCAAGAACACTCTACTTCTTCTTATTTGGGATGGCATCAACTTGATGGGAATCCTTGGAGTTGTAGCCGTACTTGATGAAGGAGAACTTGACATAGTCTTGGGAACCCACTTGACCATGGCCTTATGATGTAGGGTAGAACCCTAGGGCCTGATCTTTCACGAAATGGAGGGGGTCCCGTGAAGAACACGAGGAACACGAGGGGAAACGCGAGGGAAATCACGAGGGGAAACGAGAGGAAACACTCAAATCAACAATAAACGATCACGCATGTGCTAGATACTCGAAACACAAAGAGAGACACGATCCAAGGTCGATAAAGGACGATACATAGGGTAACTAGTTCATCTCCGTAAGGACGTCTTGAGGGGTCTTCCCATGAAGGGGTCTTGAATCCAAGGTGGATCTTCTCCATAGAGGCCGCGGTCTCTCTTGATGGAGTAGATCCAGATGGATGAGAAAAACTCTATCTCAAATGAGCTAAACCTATGCTAACCCTAGAATGGAGGAGGGGGATGAGTATATATAGTGGTAGCCACAAAGGGGTAAGTGAGGGGCGAAAGGGTACATGGCCTCGGGCCGATTCTCTGTGCACAGGCAGGGCCGGAAGTTCCAGCGGCGGCTGGAAGTCCGGGCTCCAGTGGTTCCGGGTGAGGGTCCGGCCAGGGTTCGAGCTATCCAGAGAGTTGGCACACTCTAGGACGGCTTCCATGCGTCGGGGCCGGAAGTTCTGGGATGGCCGGAAGTTCCGGGTGTTGGAACTTCCGGGAAGGAGGCCGGTGTCGGATTTTGGGTTCCGGCAAACCCTTGAGGTTCGAACACTATGGTGCACACGAAGATCTCTCTCTCCCTAGCTCACTCTCGCCACAATCTCAAGGCCTAGCTCGCCGAACCCAAGGAACAAGTGACACGAGATTTTATACCGGTTCGGGCCACCGTTGTGGTGTAATACCCTACTCCAGTGTGGTGTGGTGGATTGCCTCGTGGGCTGAGAATGAACTAGTACAGTGGATCAGCAACCTCCTGAGGAGAGGTGTTCTTGAGCTCGATGAGATGATGTGCTTGCGGATGGTCTGAATGATCCGTCCCTTGCTATGGTGGTGGCTACTGGTTGGTCCTATTTATAGAGGCGCTAGTCCTCTTCCCAAATGTTTAGGCGGGAAGGGATCCCACAACGGCCAATTTCGAAGGGAGACAACTAGTACAAGTTATCCTGACAAAAGGTTGTCTTCGCCTTCCAAAGGCTAGGGTGGTGAAGCCGCCGTGGGATCCCCAGTGACCTCCGTCCTATCGTCCTGCTGGTCTTGGTCTTGTTGCACCGATATGGAAACCTTTTCTTCATGCCTCAGGACTCCTCGCATGCGCCTGCTTCCTTGCACCAAAGAGGAAACCGGCACTCTGCGCCTGCTGGAACCCGCCTGGCCTTGGTCGTCATGGCTCACATCATGCGGACCTCGCGAGGTGCCCCTTGCATAGATATCTGTGCTCCTCGGGAGCCAGCCTAGCAAGGCCGCCCCAGAGGAGGTCTTGGTGTTGTCCGCCTCGCGAGGCTTGGCCCCTCGCGAGGGTCTTGAGTGGTTGCTGATGAAGATGGGCCATACCAGGCCGTTGGTGGGGCCACACCCTGAGCCATAAGCAAGCAAGTCTGGGTACCCCCGTTCCCAGGACGCCGACAGTAGCCCCCAGGCCCAAGGTGCGCTTGGACTTGGCTTCGAGGCGAAGCCAAAGGGCAAGTGTGGAGCGCCGCAGGCCCCAACCGCCTACGGCCTCAATTGATGTATGGCGATTGATAGGTCCTGGGTGTCTCCGCTTCCCCCACACTGCCTCGGTAATTGCCCGACTTGACGAGACCCTGTTGCCTACAGAAGAAAATCATCATTACCTTAGATCATGGAGGCCGGCGGTTGGCCTCCCTCGGGCTATAAATGAGGAGAGGGGTGGATCCCCCGTTGCCCATCTCTTCCTCCATACCGCTTGCTTCCTCTTCTTCCTCTTTGCTTTGCCGTGACACCCATGGCGCCGATATGGAGGTTCTCCGCCGCTGAGAAAGGGAACCCCCCCGCTAAGAGATTGGGCCACTCCCACCGAAGAAGAGGCTGGTCCGCCCCGCAACATCGCCGTGAGGCCGGAGGTGACGAGGCCTTGGTACGAGCGGCCTCCCCCGGTGTAGCGGCCCGACCCGAATGGATCAAGTCTCTGTGCTTAAGTGTCATCCCTGGATCGGTATGCTGACACACACCGTACTCGAGGATTTATAACAAAGGTAAATCACATGTATAAAGTAATGTAAATACTATTACCTCAATCCAAATAGCAGAAGTAACAACAAGGTTGTGGATTCCCATCAACACCACCAGCAAAGTTGAGTGTAGAAATCGTAACCCAAATGTATCACTTACTCGTCGTAAGATTCCTGCAACATGAGACATTGCAGCCATGTAGGTAAGTACATTGAATGTACTGGCAAATTCACCCCATAGGATAAAATGAGAATGACTATCTCTATATGCATATTTGGCTGGTGGAGGCTCTATGGTTATCATGTTTTTGCGAAAAGCCAATTTTTTCCTACTGCAAAGGAATATATTTTATTTAACTACCAAGTTGGTTGAAAAATTATTGAGAAGGTTCCTCCAACACAATCTCAATTAAAAGTTAACAACCCAACAAATTAATTAAGTAAAGTGATGAGATCAACATGATAATTCAAGAACCAGATACTCAAGATGTCCATAACCGGGGACACGGCTAACCATGATTAGTTATACACTCTGTAGAGGTTTGCACACTTTCCCCACAATACTCGATCTCCTCCGTTGGATTTCTCGCACTACATGGTGTTTGAGAAACGGATGACCGAGACACAGTCTTTCAGAAGCATTAACTCTAACCCCGGGTAGATAGTACCAACCTACATCCCCTACATCTACTAGCCTACCACTGGAAGAGGTCATGCAACTTACTCAACTATGCTAGAGCCCATAATAGCTTGTGGCTGCACACGGAAGTTTCTAGCATGAATAATCTTAAGATCTCCTTGAGCCTAGGTGGAATTCAATAGGGTGATCACACGGGTACCCCGGGATCCCCTTGAGCAAGCACTGGGTTCTCCAGGTGCCCAGGCAAACCATTGGGTGCTCCAGGGTGCCCCAACCATTCCACCCAGATGTGTGTTTAAGTAGACACCTTAAGTTAACCATTAATTAACAATCTCACATCTGTCATGGATTCACTCAACTAATCCACGTCTACGAGCATAGCATAGCCGTATAAGCATAACGTAGAAGTAACTCCCAAAGGTTTGATATAAAGGACAATAGGTTCTACCTCAACATCTGCTTCCCAAAACCCACATGTTAAACACATCCTACCATGCAATGTTTGAGGGTTGGAACTAATGCATTAAAACTGGGTAATGAAAAGTATGATCAAAGTGCAAACTTGCCTTGTACTGCTGATGAAGATGATTCGCACTCATAACTCCTGATAGTTCTACACATCACACTCCGGTCAATCTAGCGTAAGCAAGAAATAGAAACCACACATAAGTAATCACTCAAAAGATTGGAAAGAACGCAGAAGACAATTCAGAAAACATCAAAACCAAGAAAATAACTCTTGCAACATAAAACAATTTCTAACAGTACCAAAATTATGTGAATTTGGCCTTATCAGAAAGTTTAGGTCAAGATCTTCGATTTGCAAAAAAATCAATTAAACCGGAGTTATAAAAGTCGAGTTATGACAAAAAGAAGTTTAAATTCAAATCTGTTTGAAAACAAATTTTAAACTTTCAAAAACGTGTTTAAGTTGTTTTAAAGGATAGAGGAGATTATAATGAAGAAGTGGGCGTTGGTTTCGTCGGATTTGGACAAGCGAGCAAAAAGGTGTGCTAGTTTGAAAAGCAGGGGCTAAACTGTAAATAAAACATCCACAAAGAAGTCCCTCACTAAAAATAACAGAAAAAGAAAAAGACTAAATAACGAACGTTCGCTATAGTGGCTTACAACACGAAAACCGTTAGCTACAAATCCTAAACTAGCGAACGTCCACTAATCAACCTAACTAATAAATAAAACTAGCTTTAGAAGAAAACTAGAGAAAACCAAAAAAAATAAACCGGACCGGGGGCGGTTTATACCGGTTCGGGGCGGATCAAATTCGGCAGTGGCGGATTGGTCAACTCTGGCGGCTTTCCACGGTGGGGGGTCGGGGCGACGGCGAGACGGCCGCGGCGGGGCAGGCGAGCGGAGAGGAGGCGGTGCAGGGCGGCGGCAACAGCCTCGCTAGCTACGTCGACGAAGTCCGGCGGCGGCAGGCGAGGCGTGGCTGCGGCAGCGATGCGAAGGAGAGAGAGAGAGGGTCGAGCCTCGCCTTTTATAGGCGGGGAGGCGTGGGAAGGGGGCAGAGGTGGCCGGGGCGGACACAGCCGTTGAGGTCGGTGGCGGCGTCGTGGCGGCGGCGGACTCCCGAGCGGAGTCCTGCTCGAGGATGGAGGAGGCGACCGGCGTGGGCTGGGCCATGGCCTGGCTCGGGCGCTGGGCCGGCCTAGTCGGCGATGGGGGAAGTTTTTTTAAACAGAGGGAAAAAGAAAATAAAATTAAAGATAATATAGGCATATAATATATCAAAATTTTCATAAAAAGATTTTCTACGACTTGAACATTTTTCTAACATCAAATAAAATCCACATAAGTTTGAATAGAACAAATAGTGCTACTACTCTAATAAAAAGCATTAAAAATCATTTTAAAATTACCAAAATGATTTCAAATTTATTTCTCTCCAATTTTCTGTTGTAGGGAATCATTTTACCCTATTTTCCATATATTTTATTTTTGGACAAAAATAATTTGAATAAAGTCCAAATAACTCCAAAATGAGAATAATTTATAAAAGGATTTCAAATTTGATCCTTTTAAACTTCCAACTCATATTTCATGTGTTTTGAAGAAGTCATTTTATCTTCTCTCATGAAAATCTTTGAGTTGCTTGAAGTTTCTGAATTTGAAATATTTCCAAATGAAATTCAAATCTTTTCAAAACCCTTTTCATTTATTTAAATGGAAGAAGTCATGTCATCCTCTCTCTAGGGTTTTGTATTTGAAAAGAATTTGAATTCACGGAGATCATAAAAGGGAAAAAAAGTTTGGGAAAGTCCTTTTATTCCCTCTCATTTAACTTTCAAAAAGATTTTGAATTTCACTCAATTTCGCACAAACAATCATACAATCAATCAAAACTATCTATTTAGTATAACATTCCAAAATTTAGAATTTTGGGATGTTACAAACCTACCACCCTTAAAATGAATCTCGTCCTCGAGATTTAGAGAGGCTAGCAAGAAATAGGTTAGGTTTCGGGGGTCTTCTCAAAATCCATCGATCGTCTCCGGGGTCTTTGGTGCTACCACCCTTAGAAGCATGGTTATGGTTCCATCAAAAGTCATATACTTCATCCCTGTTCTTGACAGTGTCGGTCTTCTCAGATTTTCGGAAAAATTCCTTCTCTGGGCTCTTCTGGTACTGGCATAACCTTTACCGCAATTCTTCTGTCCTTTCATCCTGGTAAGGTTTTTTTGTGACTGGGTCTTCTTAGCTGACAGGGTCTGGTGCCAATACTAAACAATTATCGATATCTCATGGTGGTCATCAAACTATTTGACTGGGTCCCTGCAGGGAATGGGTCTGGGTTGAACCTCACCATATGACCTACGATTGGCAACAGCTTCCTTGTACAAGGGAAAATTGTCATACCATTCTAAGGTTTAAACAAGGTTTTGATTGTCGTTGCTCTACTATGGGTAAGTCACTCAGATTTTACCATCCCATATAGCAAGGCGAATAAAAAGAGTAAGTCGGTATGGTGATCAATCCATCCCGCACCCAAAATCATTACCTTGTATATGGTTTAGCGAATCTCGTATTCTAACACTCGGTCATCCTCACAAGCATTGCAAAATTTCTCTTGTCGACGAACCAAGTTTGGATAAATCCATGGATTCTGCAAACCAACCAAACACCTATCGTTCTTTCACAACTCTTAGGTTTTGCGTTACTCCTATGAAATTGTCGGTGGGTAACGTCGTAATCTCTTCCAGGGTTTTTCCTTCAGCAAGAGTGTGCTTTATTCTTGGCAGGTCCTGGAGCCTGTGGGTTATGGACCATCGCATCACTTGTAATTCCTGTACTCATCCTCAGGGGCAACTCATCATTATTCCAACATCCAGCTTCCTAGAATTCTTAAATCCATCTAATGGTACTGTCTCCCTTCCTTCTATTGGCACCAAACTAAGACGTGATTACTCAAACTCATCATGGAGTTACAATTGCTCCATATTACCAACACTATCCCTCCTTTATAGCCAATAGTACTTCATCCCTTCATAATCTTGGGGTATCCCACATATCGAGATAAAACTCATACTTATGTTATCCATGGTCCACTCCGTGGAGTATCATTATCCTTTCTAGGGGTCAAGTTTCCTCACAGGGTACTACCACCCTTCAAATGCACATATTCTTCCATAGAGCATATTTCTCATATCCTCGGAAATGGTCAAAATCTTTCTCCATAGAGTAACAATTCCTAAAATTTCAAATCAGTACCAACGAGGCTAACTTTATTGATTCCAACTTATTACAATCTCCTGCATTTCCATTACATGCCTCAACTCAACACTTCAATATAAAAGAATTGTCCCCACTACTACTACTATATTCCTTTTGTTCAAAACTCAACTATTTAGCACAAGCCTCCTTCTCTTTGGGACAATCTCTGGCAAGGTGCCCTGCTTCATTACAACAAAAACATATTACTTCTGACAAGTCTTGAGGTTTTCTTTTTGGGCAACCGCTAAAGTAGTGCCCTGACTCCTTGCACCTGAAACAAGTGATATGACTCAGGTTCTTCCTGGAATCCAATCTATTTCTCTTCCTGGACTTTTTTGTTCCAATCAGGGCTTCTATTTCCTGTGGGTCATACTCTACTTCCCCAGTCAGGAATTCTATTAGATCCCCATTCAAACAATTCTGGGAGATGTTCCCTTCTTCTCCACATGAATAGCATGACTTGGTGCAGGGTTTAATTGGGTCTGCTTTGGGTGTGTCCTCCACCTCTTCCTTCATCACCGGTTCTTCGAAAATTTCCATGAGGGCTCCTTTCATTTGTTCTCTATTATGTTGGATAGTTCATTGTACCATGGGGTAAATGTGCCACTGAGCAGGATAGTGGGTAGTCCCTTCACACAAGAAACAAGTAATCTGTCTAGTTGGGCATTCTTCAGCTGGGTGACTTTCTTCACAATGAGGGCATTCATCCTTGTGTTCTTTATGGTTGTGCCCTATTTCTCCATAGAGCTTGCATGCATAAGGCTTATTCATATCATTTCCATAAGGCTTCAATTTTTGGGACACAAACCAAGACTTTAGCAGGGTCAACTTAAATTCTTCCCAAGTGGTTACTCTTTGCCACCCATTGATGGATTGGTACATCCTCCACCAGGTAGCAACACCTCTTTCAAAGCACTAAAGAGCACGCTGGGCCATATCCTTTCCAGCTATAGTGTTATTCTTCATGTGACCTTCCATGTTCTGAATCCATCGGTCGGTCTCCAACTGACTTATCAGTCCCGGAAATATGAGTTCATCTCCATTCATCCGCTATTGGGTCCATGGGTTTTGGCGGTAAGATAAGAGAGATAGAGAGGGATACACACAATACAAACAATACTTTTTGAAAAGACGGATTTATTTTGTGGCTGTCAGAAAAAACATCAAACAAATGACAGCTCACAAACGTCGCATCTAACATAGGTATATAACATGGGTTTGGTCTTCTAAAGGCTATAAATCTTCAAAGCCGTCAAACTCTTCATGTCTCGTTCCTGACTCTGATGGCTTCTTCCGATCGTGCTTGTCCTTCTCAAGTTCTTTTGCTAGATCAACTCTGTTGACGTGAAATCTCTCGTGAGATCCTTTAATATTCTGTAGTTGGTTCCAAGCTTATGGGTTTCAACATCCTTGGCATGAACCATGGTCCTACTGTTCTTCAGTTCCTGACGAATCTCCGGCATCTCGAGGTTATGCTCCTCCAGCTTGGCTATTTTTAGCTTATGGGTCCTAAGCTCTTCACGAAATACTTCCTTGTCAAATATGGCTTCCTAAAGGTCCATCTTAAAATTCTTGATGTAATACTCCCGATCCTAGTGATACACCAGTTAAGGTTAAAATTTCATCTTTTGCTGATAGGTGCTCCATTAGCCTTCTACCATCCAATCCTTCCGAAGAAATGCATGCTTAACTCAGCATGGTGAAAATACCATAAGCGGGCGATAACATCATGGATAGTCGTGTTTCTGCTCTTGTCATTTTCATGAGCTATCATTCCATAGTTGATATCTCCTCCATTAGGGTTTTCTTGACAAAAACTTTGAGTTCTAATGCTCCATGTTCCGGTCTTACTCTAATACACCTTAATCTCGGGTATTGACAGCCTCAATAGTCTGACTAATTCCATACGGGTAACTTTCCTAGGTCATACCACTCTGGAAATTCTTCAGAGCCTTCAAATAATCCTAGTCTTCAGAGTCTTCAATGGTTTTAGTTTCCATCATTATAATGCACGGCAAAATACTCTTCATTCTGAAGTGGTCTTAGTTGTCCGATATCTTGTACTTCTTGGAGTGGCCTCATCAGTCGAATCTTCGTGTGGTCAGAAGGGGAAAGGGGTATAGTTTAACTAAAAGGGAATATTTGATAAATCTCAAAAAACAAGAGAGGTAAAAGATATTTTGAAAAAAAAGTTTAGAGAAAATCCTTCCTATGGGCTTGCTAGTTTCTAGCGGTCACGTCCTACAGTCAACACGTTCTCTGATACCATCTTGTAGCGACCCGACCCGAATGTATCAAGTCTCTGTGCTTAAGTGTCATCCCTGGATCGGTATGCCGACACACACAGTACTCGAGGATTTATAACAGAGGTAAATCACATGTATAAAGTAACGTAAATACTATTACCTCAATCCAAATAGCGGAAGTAACAACAAGGTTGTGGATTCCCATCAAAACCAACAACAAAGTTGATTGTAGAAATCGTAACCCTAACGTATCACTTACTCATCGTAAGATTCCTGCAACATGAGACATTGCAGCCATGTAGGTCAGTACATTGAATGTACTGGCAAATTCACACCATAGGATAAAATGAGAATTGCTATCCCTATATGCATATTTGGCTGGTGGAGGCTCTATGGTTATCATGTTTTGCGAAAAGTCAATTTTTCTCTACTAGAAAGGAATACATTTTATTTAACTACCAAGTTGGTTGAAAAATTATTGAGAAGGTTCCTCCAACTCAATCCCAATTAGAAGTCAACAACGCAACAAATAATTAATTAAAGTGATGAGATCAACATGATAATTCAAGAACCAGATACTCAAGATGTCCATAACCGGGGACACGGCTAACCATGATTAGTTTATACACTCTTTAGAGGTTTGCACACTTTTCCCCACAAGACTCGATCTCCTCTGTTGGATTTCTCACACTACATGGTGTTTGAGAAACGGATGACTGAGACACAGTCTTTCAAAAGCATTAACTCTAACCCCGGGTAGACAATATCAATCTACATCCCCTACATCTGCTAGCCTACCACTAGAAGAGGTCGTGCAACTTACTCAACTATGCTAGAGCCCATAATAGCTTGTGGCTGCACATGGAAGTTTCTATCATGAATAATCTTATGATCCCCTTGAGCCTGGGTGGCATTTCATATGGTGATCACATGGGTACTCCGGGATCCCCTTGGGCAAGCACTTGGTTCTCCAGGTGCCCGGGCAAACCACTTGGTGCTCCAAGGTGCCCCAACCATTCCACCCAGATGTGTGTTTAAGTAGCCACCTTAAGTTAACCATTAATTAACAACCTCACATCGGTCACGGATTCACTCAACCAATCTATGTCTACGAGCATACCATAGCCGTATAAGCATAACGTAGAAGTAACTCCCAAAGGTTTGATATAAAGGACAATAGGTTCTATCTCAACATCTACTTCCCGAAACCCACATGTTAAACACATCCTACCATGCAATGTTTGAGGATTGGAACTACTACATAAAAACTGGGTAATGAAAAGTATGATCAAAGTGTCAACTTGCATTGTACTATTGATGAAGATGATTCGCACTCATAACTCCTGATAGTTCTACTCGTCACACTCTGGTCAATCTAGCGTAAGCAAGCAATAGTAACCACACATAAGCAATCACTCAAAAGATCGGCAAGAACGTAGAAGACAATTCGGAAAACATCCAAACCAAGCAAATAACTCTTGCAACATAAAACAATTTCTAACAGTACCAAAATTATGTGACTTTGGCCTTATGAGAAAGTTTAGGTCAAGAGTTTCTATTTGCAAAAAGAATCAATTAAATCAGAGTAATAAAACTCGTTGTATGACGAAAAGAATTTTAAATTAAAATCTATTTGGAAAGAAAGTTTAAACTTTCAAAAACATGTTTAAGTTGCTTTACAAGATAGAGGAGATTACAACGAAGAAGTGGGAGTTGGTTTCATCGGATTTGGACAAGCGAGCAAAAAGTTGCGCTAGTTTGAAAAGCAGGGTCTAAACTGTAAATAAAACATCTACAAAGAAGTCCCTCACTAAAACTAACAGAAAAAGAAAAAGACTAAATAACGAATGTTCACTATAGTGGCTTACAAGACGAAAACCGTTCGCTACAAATCCTAAACTAGCGAACGTCCACTAATCAACCTAACTAATAAATAAAACCGGCTTTAGAAGAAAACCAGAGAAAACAAAAAACATAAACTGGACCGGGGGAGGTTTATACCGGTTCGAGGCGAAGTCCGGCGGCGGCAGCAGTAGGCGAGGCGCGGCTGCGGCAACGATGTGAAGGAGAGAGAGAGAGGGTCGGGCCTCGCCTTTTATAGGCGGGGAGGCGTGGGGAGGGGGCAGAGGAGGCCGGGGCGGACACGGCCGTCGAGGTCGGTGGCGGCGGCGGACTCCCGAGCGGAGTCCCGCTCGGGGACGGAGGAGGCGAGCGACATGGGCTGGCCCATGGCCTGGCTCGGGCGCTGGGCCGGCCCAGTCAGCGACGCTGGAAGTTTTTTTTAAACAGAGGGGAAAAGAAAAGAAAACGAAAATATAATATAATATAATATAGGCATATAATATATCAAAATTTTCAGAAAAAGATTTTCTACAACTTGAAATTTTTTCTAACATCAAATACAATTCACACAAATTTAATTAAAACAAACAGTGCTACTGCTCTAATAAAAACCACTAAAAATCATTTTTTAAATGCCAAAATGATTTCAAATTTATTTCTCTCCAATTTTCTGTTGTAGGGAATCATTTTACCCTATTTTCCATATATTTCATTTTTGGAGAAAAATAATTTGAATAAAATCCAAATAACTCCAAAATGAGAATAATTTCTAAAGGGATTTTAAATTTGATCCTTTTAAACTTCCAACTCATATTTCATGTGTTTTCAAGAAGTCATTTTATCTTCTCTCATGAAAATCTTTGAGTTGCTTAAAGTTTCTAAATTTGAAATATTTCCAAATGAAATTCAAATCTTTTCAAAACACTTTTCATTATTTAAATGGAAGAAGTCATGTCATCCTCTCTCTAGGGTTTTGTATTTGTAAAGAATTTGATTTCACGGAGATCATAAAAGCAAATTTTTTGGGGAAAGTCCTTTTATTCCCTCTCATTTAACTTCCAAAAAGATTTCGAATTTCACTCAATTTCACACAAACAATCATACAATCAATCAAAACTATCTATTTAGTATAATATTCCAAAATTTAGAATTTTGGGATGTTACACCCGGCTACCTGCTACCCTTGTATGCTCGGGCAGAAGGCTCCGGAGGAGGAGGCAGCGACGGGAGCCTCCCGCGCCAAGGTCGTGGTAGTCGTGCCATGGTGGCCTGCGCCGCCGCCCTGCGAACCCACGCCGAGGCCTCCTCGTGTGAACTCGTGGTGTGGGCGGCGATGCCCCCGCGCACGTGGATCCGATTCCCGCCATTCTTTGCCAAAGTGATGCCACCAAAGGGGCCGCTCGAGCTATGGCTGTAGCACGCGGAGTGCAGCACCCCAACGACGGGAGCATAGGTTGAGGCCATCTGCCATGGCAAAATCTTCATGACCCACGGATGGGGCGACGTTGCCTGCGTCTGCCACACGGAGGGGGCCCTCACCATCCATTTTGAGTACGGCGGCGCCTCCACGATGTTCTTCAAAGTCTTTGATGAGGAAGGCTGCTGCCTGGTGTGCTGTCCTGAAGGGGATCGCCAGGACAGCGCAGGGGCAGGCGCTGGGCCCGCCCATGGTCCTGCCGACGACGCCCCCAGCAGCAGCAATGGTGCCTGGGAGTCCAGCGACTCTCCCGAGCCGGACGAGACTCCGGAAACGAGCGACTACAGCTATGTGCCCCCGAGCTCACGCTGTGCCCGGAGTGCAGCAGCGGCATCCGCTCGTCGTCACCACCGATCTAGATGGGGTTGGCGTCAGTCCCTCGTGGACCACTATTGATGATGGCGCCGTCAGTGATACTTGTAGATAGGGCTCCTAGAAAACTTCCTGCTTTTGTTCCCTATGAGGAATCGAGATGAACCCCGTGGGGGTGTGTAAAGATTCTGTAATGCCTTTGCATTAATATCATTTTCATTGTGAAATTCGTGATTGCACGTCTCGCTTCGGCATTGTCCCCATTTTTGTCCTCGCTGTAGCTTAGTGATCTACGCTGATAAGTCCTAGTCCCTAGGTAGGCTTCAGCCATCGCTAGTATGTCAGGTCGCGATGCCGTGGTCAAGGCCAGGAGGTGAGCGGCCCGAGGTCCGGTAAGAGCTCCTGAGGCGGGATGCTCAAGAGGTCCCCCTTAGCGTGCAAGCAGCTCCCTAAAGATAGAAAAGGAAGGCGGGATTGTCGGAGCAAGGCTGCAGGAGCCGAAAATCCTAAGTCGCGAGCTGGGCTACCTTGGATACGTGACTTATCTTAGCAATCATGGATTGGTTCCTTGCGTGGCGCCCGGTTCATGGGCCGCTGATGGCGATGCTGCCAGGTTGTGTCCATGCCAGCTCCCACCCTTCACACTTTCCTATGTGCTCTGCGTCCTCGGGTCCCGACCCTCGAGCGAGCTCAGCCGCCGCTGGTATGCCAGGTTGCGATGCCGGGATGAAGGCCACGGGGTGAGGGCTAGAGAGTCAGTAAGAGTTCCTGAGGCATGATGCTTAGGAGCCCTCCCTTTAACACCCAAGCGAAAAGCATGAAAGGGAGCAGCCGGTGAGACCTCTTGTAGCTAGGCTCCAGAGGTTCCTACGGGTTAGTGTGAGAGAGAGTAGACCATAGCTGCGCTTGCCAGCCTGCCATTGCTCCTTCTGCGAGAAGATGAAGGCACTGACGATCTGGTGAGATGGCATACAGGAGCGGGCCGCGAGCTAGAGCTCGATCGCACTGGTTTATCAGTGTTGCAAGGACGAACCCAAGCACAAGCACCGTACCAACATGTGAGTCTCTCGTTGCAGGATAAGAAAGTGACTGATCAGCAGTGCGGGAGGCCGCGATGAGCAAGCACCAGGTGAGTAGTGATTATAACACAATTAATGCAAGAGGCAAACTAGTTTAGATAGATGCAAGAACGATTCATGCCAATGGGGCGGACCCGAGCGGCCTACGGATGATGCATCCCGTGAGGCGCTCCCAACAGAGTAAGCTAAAGATGCAAAAGGATACACGCCGCAGGGACAGGCCCATGCGACTTGGGGATAATGCTGCCCGAAGGGCGCCCCTCACTGAATGAACTGGAAAGAGTCACCTGATACCGTGCTGGAGTGGTGTCGGGGCACCTGAAGATGCGCGTCGGAGGAGTTGCTCCTCACGAGCCGCCAGGGTCCTGAGCCTCAGGAGGCTCCGCAGGCCCAGGTGGCTCCTGAAGAACTGTCGCGATCTCCGATAGGACAACGTGATGCCTGGACTCCTGAGCCGCTAGAATGCTCCGCAGGTGGCGCTGGAAGGTGACAGCCGTGTTCGGCAGGCCGAGAGGCATGTGAACGTAGCTATGGGGGGGGGGACCCTCGCACCTCCCAATGCGCGAATGCCAGAAACGTCCCTAAGATGCGGCCCTGTTGAGCCCTAGGGTGTCGATGTAGACGCGCAGCCCGTCGCCCTCGCTAGGGTGGGGAGCTGCGCTGGGTGGTGGGCAACTATCGCCACATATGGTCCTTGCCTCTTGAAGCTCCTGGATCGCCTTGGTGATGAACTCCTAAGTACAAGGCATTCCATGCCTCTTGTCCTCTTGAGGGAAACATGCGGCGAAGCATGCCTCCACATGGTGCCCGAGCGCCTCCCTCGTGATGGCGGCTAGGTCTGGGGCCCTCCAGAAGAGAGCCCCCGAGCCCAGCCCGAGGAGGGCACTGGGCATGCCTTCCTATGCGAGGGAAGGAGGTGCCCCATCTGCGGGCGCAACTCCTGAGGTGGTGCCGCTGGAGACGCTGCCCTCCTGAGGCCCTTGATGGAGTAGCTTCTTCTTCTTATTTGGGTTGGCCTTAGGAGGGTACAGGGTACCTTCTTTGTCGGGGTCTTCGGTCGCTGCAGCTTGGTAAGTGCGCTCGAGGGAGAACATCGCATCTCTTTCCTCCCAGGCGACCGAGATGACGCTGCCACTTCCTGGCATCTTGAGGATGTTGTAGTCGTGGCGGGTCGCTGCCATAAACTTGGCCAAGGCTGGATACACAAGGATGGCATTGTACGGCAGGCAGATGTGGGTAACGTCGAAGTCGATGAGCTTGGTGCGGTTATTGTCACGCTGGCCGAAGGTGACAGGGAGGCGGACATGCCCTATCGGGGTGGTGGAGCCGTCGGTCACTCCTGAGAAAGGCTTGGTAAGCTGTAGTTGATCGTATGGCACCTGAAGGTTGTCAAATGTCTCAGCGGACAGGACATTGAGCCCTGTGCCACCGTCGATGAGGGTCTTGGTGACTTGAACGTTGCTGATGACAGGTGAGAAGAGCACCGGGAGGGCGCTGGTAGTCGCCGCGCACTTGAGTTGGTCCGCCGAGCTGAAGGTGATGGTGCACTTGGACCACCTGAGCGGGCGCTGTCGGATTTTGGGTTCCGGCAGACCCTTAAGGTTCGAACTCTGGGGTGCGCACAGAGATCTTTCCCCTACCGACTCATGCTTCTACGACTGGCAAGAAATCTAGACTGGGAAGAAGAACACTCAAGGACACGAGGTTTATACTGGTTCGGGCCACTGATGTGGTGTAATACCCTACTCCGGTGTGTGGTGTGGTGGTTTGCCTCAGGGCCTGATGATGAACAATATAGGGGAAGAACGGCCTCGCGAGAGGTGTTCTTGAGCTAGTGCGGTGTGTTCTACTCGGTACGGATCCCCCCCTCTATGGTGGCTAGTCCTACTTATAGAGGCCCTGGTCCTCTTCCCAAAATATGAGTGGGAAGGGCGCCAACAATTGGCCATTTTGAAGGGGAACATCCAGTATAAGTTATCCTGACCAAAGGTGGTCTTCGGCTTCCTAAAGCACTGGTGATGACGCCGTCTTGGGCTCCATGGTGACCTCCGTCCTGCCGCTCTGCTGGTCTTGGTCTCGTTGCACCGGAATGGTAACCTTTGCCTAATGCCTTGGACTATGCTTGCTCCCTTTGCACCAAAGGGGAAACGAGGACACTGCACGGGCCAGCGCCCACCTGATCTCGATCGTCACGGCTTGCGTCATGGGCTCCTCGCGAGGTGCCCCTGCCTTGATCTCTCCGCCTCCTCACGAGCCTGCCTAATGAGGCTACTCCTGAGGAAGCTTCCTGTCGTCCGCCCCGCAGGGCTTGGCCCCTCGCGAGGGTCTTGAGTTTAAGCTGATGAAGTTGGGCCGCACTGGGCCCCCACTCGAGCCACGCCGCAGGCCGCAGGCAGGCAAGTCTAGGGACCCCCATTCCCAGAACGCCGATAGTAGCCCCCGGGCTCGAGGCACGCCCGGGCTGGGCCTAGCAGAGAAGCGAAGGGGCATGCGCGAAGCGCCGCGGGCCCCAATAGCCTGCGGCCTTGGGCGCCGCGTGGTGAAAGATTGGACATGGGCATATGCACTTCCCAATGATGCCTCGGCAACCGCACGCCTTGACAAGTCCATGCATGCAGAGAAATGGGTCATGATTACCTGCGATCATGGTGGTCGGCGGTTGGCCTTCTCCAGCTATAAGTACGAGACTGTGCGAGCCTCGTTAGCTTATCCCTTCCTGCTACTCCTTTTCTACTTCTTGGCTACTCGCCATTCCCATGGCTCCGCCGAAGATATTCTCGGCCGTGGAGAAAGGAAAAGCTCATCCGGCAGGGCCAGACTCCCCACCAACCAAGCGCGGCCGGGGCCGCCCTCACAAGAACCCCGCGGTCCCCGTAGTGGCTTCTCGTGGCCATGGAGGCGGTTCCCTGCGTGGTGGTGAGCGCTCGGTTGCTGATGGGAGGCACGTCGTGGCCGCGAGGCCCCCAGGCCGCGCTTTCGCTCGGCGGAGGTGCTGCTGGAGTTCGTCGTGTGGTCGGCGGACCCGACCAGCACCTGGATCCAGCTCCCTTGTTTCTTTGTAGGTGAACTGTCGGCCGGCGCTCGGGGCGGCCTCTGGCTTCAGGCAGATGGTTGCTGCAGCAGGGCCTCCTGGGCTTTGCTGGAGGTCTCCGCTTCTAGGAACGCGGTCCTGACCCGCGGCTGGCAAACGTTTGCCCGTGCGCGCGGCCTGAGCCGGTGGTGCACCCTCCACTTCAAATTCGATGGCGACGCCACCCTCTACGTGAGGGTGTTCGGGGAAGATGGTCGCCGCACTGGGTGCTACCCCAAAGACGATGACCGCGGCCGCCTGCCCAGCCCCGGTGCTGACCAGGATGAAGGCGGCGGCCGACGTGTAGGCGGCGGTGCTCGGGGCTCGCCAAGCTTCGGTGACTCTCTCTCAGGCAGCAGCTCCTCCAGCGGTGGCGGCGACCAGCCCCCGCGCCGTCGTGCCCGCCTGGGTGAAGGTAGCGGGTCAGCCCGCCATCGCGCCCCGGTGAAGCGAGAGGAGGGATCCGCCTGAGCCCCCAGAGGCAGCTCGAGCTTTCGCCGCAAGTTGGTGCCGAGCAAGTCGTGCCCATTTTGTTTTTCTTCTTTCCCTGCGCGGAAAAAGAAGGTAGTGTAGGGCCCCGCGGGGGCGTGTTAGAACTGTTGTTGTTGATCATCGTGCTGCTTCCGCTATTTCTACGCTATGTTTCTGCGCCGCGTGCCCATGTGCGGGAATTATTTAGCTCAGTGGGGCTTGACGCGGTCCTCGCCTCCCGAGGCTGAGGCCTCGCCGCGCGCTTCATGTCCTGCAAGGATTAGCAGGAGGAGTAGCCTTCGGTATGGTTGTGGGGGCAATCGGCCCAGGTCCTGCGCTCGTGTCACGATGCCCGTGGGGCATGAACTGGGAGGGGTGCTCCCGCAGTGGACCCGGACAGGAAGCACTCGCGAGGGCACCCGCGAACCTCCCTCGCGAGATTTGCGAGAGAAAACGAGGCAAGTGGGTGAAAAAGATAAAGAGTCACAAGCCTGGGACAACAACAACTCCAGTAAAACTTCAAACAGGAACGAACAAGCCAACTGCAGAAAGCAAATGAAAAAGCCGCGTCCGGCAGCTATTCTAGTCTTCGACATCTTCTTACCAGTGCGGAGCTAAGTGCTGCCACTAGGCGTGGGCGGGAGCCCCCGAGGCCCGAGGGCGGCACTCCGGAGACTCCGGGGCGTGTACAACCCCACTCATTATTACGTGAGAGTGTCACGGGCGGCGAGCTTCACAGGCATTGGCCTTCTTCACAGGCACCGGGCCTTTCCCAAAATGCGGCAGCTTCACAGGCATTGGCCTTCTTCACAGGCACCGGGCCTTTCCCAAAATGTGGCAGCTTCACAGGCATTGGCCTTCTTCACAGGCACCGGGCCTTTCCCAAAATGCGGCAACTTCACAGGCATTGGCCTTCTTCACAGGCACCGGGCCTTTTCCAAAATGCGGCAGCTTCACAGGCATTGGCCTTCTTCACAGGCACCGGGCCTTTCCATAGGCGCTAGGCCTTGCTCAGGGATAGAACCTTCGGAGATGTTGAATGTTCCATGCGTTGTGGACGGGTACCCCCTCCGGGGTCTCCAAGTGCGCGGAGCCAGGCCTGGAAACATGAACAACCTTGAATGGGCCCTCCCACATGGGAGACAGCTTGTGCAGCCCATCCCTGGAGAGAACCCGTCTGAGCACGAGGTCCCCTACCTCAAGAGTTCTGGGGCAGATGTTGCAGCAGTGGTATCACTGTAGCGCCTGTTGATACCTTGCCGCTCGTAGCGCGGCTTCTCGACGGCGTTCCTTCCCCAGCACGAGATCTGTCCCCCGCATGGCGTCCTGCTGCGTCTCGTCGAACGCCAGGACCCGTGCGGAGCGACGCCTGACCTCGTGAGGGAGGACAACCTCTGCTCCGTATACGAGGAAGAACGGGGTCTCGCCAGTCGACTTGGCTGCGGTTGTGCGGATAGACCACAACACGGACTGGAGCTCGTCGTACCAGCCCCTGCAGCAAGCCTCCAGCTTCTTCTTGAAGGTCCTGGCTTTGAGGCCCCTCGGGAAATCCGCGTTAGCTCGCTCAGCCTGGCCGTTGCTCTGGGGATGTGCCACCGAGGCGTAGCATATCTGCGTTCCAAGGTTAGCATAGTACGTTTTGAAGAGATTACTGGTGAATTGCGAACCATTGTCGGCGATGATACGGTTAGGGACCCCAAACCTGCTCATGAGACCCTTGATGAACTTGACTGTGGAGCGTGCTGGGATGGTGCGGATAGCTTCAACCTCAGCCCACTTGGTGAACTTGTCCACAACGACGTAGAGGTAGCGATAGCCCCCTGGCGCCCGAGGGAACAAGCCCAGAATGTCTAGCCCCCAAACTGCGAACGGCCACGATAGGGGTATAGTCTGTAGACCCCCCCCCCCCGCCGGCTGATGGATCTGCCTAGCATGGAACTGGCAGGCCTCGCAAGCCTTTACCAGCTCAACGGCGTCGCTGAGTGCTGTGGGCCAGTAGAATCCACTGCGGAACACCTTGATGACGAGGGTTCATGACGATGAGTGGTGCCCACAGTCCCCACTGTTTATGTCCGCCAACAGCTCCTTCCCTTGATCTCTATAGATGCAATGTAGGGACACGTCATTAGGTCGCTTCCGGTAGAGCTCCCCATCCATGATGCAGTAAGCCGTGGCCTACCACGCTACATGCTCTGCCTCCTCCTCGCTCTCCGGCAGGGTCCCTTGCATCAAGTAGTTCTTGATCTCTGTGATCCAACACCCTTCCTGAGGCTCTAGCGCGAGGAGCAGGCGTGCCCCTGAGGCTAGGCCGCAGGCCGGAGCTCCCGAGGTAGGCGGCTGAGGGAGCTCCTCCCTTGGTTGCGCCGTGCTCGATAGTGACGGTGCCGTCGAGGGTTTGAAGAGCTACTCCTCGAAGACGCCAGGCTCTTGAGGCAGCCGCCTAGATGCCCTCTTGGCAATGTCATCAGCCTCTTGATTGGTGCCACGAGGCACATGCTGCAACTCTAGCCCCCAGAACTGTTTCTCCATCTTGCGAACCTCAGCGAGGTAGGCTTCCATGTGCTCATCCTTTGGTTCGTATATTTTGTTGGAGAAGTTGACGAGGAGCTGTGAATCGCCCTTGATGATGAGGCGCTTTACACCTAAGGAGATTGCGGCTTTCAAGCCTGCTATCAGGCCTTCGCACTCTGCTATGTTGTTGGAGACCTTTTCTCCGTGCTGGAAACAGAGTTGCATGGCGTAGTAGAGTTTGTCCTGGGTAGGGGATACGAGCACTGCCCCAGCTCCCGCGCCGTGTCGGGAGAATGCCCCATCGAAGTACATGACCCAGCCGTCTGGTGCCTCACTTCCTGGGGAAAGTGATCGGTCCTCGCCTGCCTCGAGGCCTGGTGCTTCTGCCCATTTTGCCACGAAATCCGCAAGTACGGCTCCCTTGATGACTCTGGTCGTCCTGAATTCTAGCTGAAATGCTATAGTTTGCTGTTCCATTCAGCAACTCTTCCAGCTGAGTTGGGGATCCCGAGTACCCTTTCCAAGGGGTATGCTGAGACGACTTTGATGGGATGGCCTTGGAAATAGTGGCACAGCTTGCGTGAGGCCACTAAGAGCGCGAGGAGGAGTTTTTGAGGCATGGGGTACCGCGCCCTTGTGCCCCATAGCACCGTGCTGACGAAGTACACGGGATGCTCGACGAGGTTGAGGGTGCTGGCGCAGCTTGCATCCTCCAGAGGTCGAGGCTTCTCCTGAGATGGTGGAGCCCCCAGTGCTTGGTCGCTTGGAGAAGCCTCTCCTGCCCCGGGTGTGTTCTCCTGCTGCGGTTGTTCCCCTCCGGCTGCGGTCGTGGTCCTCGCGAGGCCCTCTTGGCTTTGCTTTGCTTCAGCCCGGACGGTCGTTGCGGCCTTGGTCCGGCGCTCTTCCCTGACCGCCACCAGGGCTGCGCTAGCGGAGTAGGGGGTGGCCACAAGGTAGAGCACTAGGGGCTCCCGTGGACGCGGAGCTACCATCACTTGTGGGCTGGTAAGGTACCTCTTGAGATCTCGGAATGCCTTGTCGGCCAGTTCAGTCCATTCGAAGGGGCCCTTCTTCTTCATCAACTTGAAGAAGGGCAGTGCTCGTTCCCCCAGCTTGGAGATGAAGCGCCCTAGCTCGGTTACACGCCCGGTGAGCTTCTCCATCTCTTCGAGGGTCCTTGGCGGGATCATGTCTTCGACTGCTATGACCTTCTCCGGGTTTGCCTCGATGCCCTTGTGGGACACAAGGAAACCTAGGAGCTTGCCCGAGGGGACCCCAGACACGCACTTCTCTGGGTTGAGCCGTAGGTCCACTTTGTTGAGGCTCGTAAAGGTTTCTTCTAGGTCTTGTATCAGGGTTTTTGCCTCCCGGGACTTCACCACAATGTCGTCGACGTAAGCTTCAGCGTTCCCCCCGAGCTGCCGTCCTAAGGCGATGTGCATCAGCCACTGAAAGGTTGCGCCTGCGTTGCGAAACCCAAATGGCATGCACATATAGCAGTACACTCCACATGGGTTCATGAAAGCCGTTTTTTCCACATCTTCTACCGCCATCTTGATCTGGTGATAGCCCGAGAAGGCATCTAGGAAGCACAATAGGTCACACTCTGCGGTAGAGTCGACTATCTAGTCAATGCGGGGGAGCAGAAATGGATCCTATGGGCAGGCTTTGTTGATGTTGGTGAAGTCGACACACATGCATTCCTTTCCTCCCTTTTTTGGCACAACGACCGGATTAGCTAGCCAATCAGGGTAGTGGACCTCGCGGATAACTCCTACCGCTTCTAGCTTCCGGGTCTCTTGAACGATGAAAGCTTGTTTCTCAGTGGACTGTCGCCTCGCCTTCTGCTTCACGAGGCGCACATTGGGGCACACGTTGAGGTGATGCTCAATCACACCCCTCGGGACCCCTGCTAACTGATCAGGTTCCCATGCGAACACATTCTTGTTCGCACGCAGGAACGTCACCAGGGCCTTCTCCTACTCGGGCTCGAGGTTGGCTCCTATGGTGAAGGTGGCGTTAGTGGACCCGCCCTTGTCGACTGGTACCTGCTTGGTTTCCGCCTTGTCTTGGGTGAACAGCTACTTCTTTTTAGCCAACGCAGCCCCCTTGGGCTCAAGGGCGTCGGTGCTGGTGGGATGCGCCACCGCGGCCGCCCTGAAAGCAAGCTTGAGCGCCTGCAGCGCATTCCTTGCGTCTCCTGACACGGTAAGGATGCTGCTGCTCCCGGGCATCTTCATGAGGTTGTTCGCCGGGTGAGTTGCTGCCATGAACCGGGCCAAGGCCGGATAGCCGAGGATGGTGTTGTAGTGGAGGCCAATGGGGGCGATGTCGAAGTCGATCAGCTCTGTGCGGAACTTGTCGTGGGTGCCGAAGGTCACTGGGAGGCGGATCTGTCCCAAGGAGGCGGTGGAACCGACTCCGACACCCAAGAAAGGCCTGCTAGGCTGGAGCCGGTCTAGCGGCACGTGGAGGAGGCTGAAGGCCTCCACCGGGAGCATGTTGAGGCCGGCACCGCCGTCGATGAGGGTCCTGGTGACGGCCACCTGGCAGATGGTGGGGGTGCACAGCATCGGGAGCGCGCCCGAACAGATGGGGTTGAAGGGGTGATCATCCGAGTCGAAGGTTAGATCGGCCTCGGGTGCCACCCAGCCCGGGGTGGGCTTCTCGGTGCTTGGAGGCGATGCTGATCCGGCGGGTGAACGGCTTGATGTGGTGGCTCGAGGGTGGTGCCTGTGAGCCACCCAGGAGAGCTACGAAGACGGGTGGCACTGGTGCGGCATAACGGGAGAGGAAGAGGTCGCGCATCTCCTCCCAGGAGGTCACAGAAGCCGTCGGCAGGTGGAGGAGCCACGCGCGCGGGTCACTGGCGAGGGCCATGGGAAACCAGTTGGCCATCAACCAGTCGTCGCCCCCGGCTTTGAGGACGGCCTCCTCATACGGCAGCAGGAAAACTAGCGGATCCGTCGCGCCGTTGTAGTGCGGCGACATCTCAGGCTTGAACTTGTGCGGCCACTGCACCTGTCGCAAGGTGGGGGCCAAAGCTCGGAGCCCCCCGGCCCCAGTGCTGGCATCGGTTGCCGGAGCGGGCGGCATGTTGTCCGCCATGAGGGCGAAACACGATGTTGGTGGAGAGCGGGTCGTCGGGAGGGAGAACTCTGGCGCACCGCTACCTGGCGCGCCAAATGTCGGATTTCGGGTTCTGGCAGACCCTTAAGGTTCGAACTCTGGGGTGTGCACGGAGATCTTTCCCCTACCGACTCGCGCTTCTACGGCTCGCAAGAAATCTAGCTTGGGAAGAAGAACACTCAAGGGACACAAGGTTTATACTGGTTCGGGCCACCGATGTGGTGTATTACCCTACTCCAGTGTGTGGTGTGGCGGATTGCCTCAGGGGCTGATGATGAACAATACAGGGGAAGAACGACCTCGCGAGAGGTGTTCTTGAGCTGGTGCAGTGTGTTCTACTCGGCCTGGATCCCCCCCTCTATGGTGACTAGTCCTACTTATGGAGGCCCTGGTCCTCGTCCCAAAATGTGAGCCGGAAGGGCGCCAACAATCGGCCATTTTGAAGGGGAACATCTAGTACAAGTTATCCTGACCAAAGGTGGTCTTCGGCTGCCTAAAGCACTGGTGATGACGCCGTCTTGGGCTCCATGGTGACCTCCGTCCTGCCGCTCTGCTGGTCTTGGTCTCTTTGCACCGGAATGGTAACCTTTTCCTGATGCCTTGGACTGTGCTTGCTCCCTTTGCACCGAAGGGGAAACAAGGACACTGCACGGGCCGACGCCTGCCTGGCGCCCGCCTGATCTCGATCATCACGGCTTGCGTCACGGGCTCCTCGCGAGGTGCCCCTGCCTTGATCTCTCCGCCTCCTCGCGAGCCTACCTGATGAGGCTGCTCCTGAGGAAGCTTCCTGTCGTCCGCCCCGCAGGGCTTGGCCCCTCGCGAGGGTCTTGAGTTTGAGCTGATGAAGCTGGGCCGCACTGGGCCCCCACTCGAGCCACGCCGTAGGCAGGCAAGTCTGGGGACCCACGTTCCCAGAACGCCGACAGGCGCGTGGCCTCGAGCCTGGGAAGGGCTGCGTTCACCTCGCAAGCAAACTGCTTGAAGACACGCTGAGAAGTTGGGGCTTGAGCACCACCCAAGATGTAGGCCATGGCACGTGGCTCCTAGAAGCTCCCAGCCCCCTCGTCCTGATGGTGGTCGTCGTTTCTCCTTGGTGGTGGCGACAACAGAGGGAGGTCAGCGTTGCCCTGAGGGCGGTCCTCATGAGGGTGCTCCCTCCAGGGGCCCTCACGAGGCTGGTCCTCCCAGTGGTCCTCACGAGGCTGGTCACACCACTCCTGGTAGGGGCCGTGGTCGTCCTAGTGTACTCCACTTTGTCCACCTCCTCGGCCATAACCTCAGTTGTTGCGCTCGGGGCGTCGACCAAAGCCCCCATCTCGGATGGCCCTGAGCTCCTGACAGTTGCTGGTATTGTGGCTGTGAACATTGTGGAAGGCGCAGAATAGGCGGTTGGCCCTGGGTGATTTGGGTGGTTGCGGACGCGCTTCATCTCTGGCTCCGCCGCGAGCACGGCAACCCCCTTGCGCTTCACGTCCTTGATCTTGGCCTTCTTGTCCTCCTGGTCAGCAGCTAGGAGCTCGAGGAGGGAAAGGCGCCCTACTTCAGCCCTTGCACACTTGGTTGCCATGTTGAACATCTCCAGGGCCGAGCATAGCTCCTCATGGATGGCGAGCTCCTCCTTCATCTTGACATCGCGGATGCCATTGGAGAACGCAGAGATGATGGCCTCATCCATCACCTTGGGAATCTTGAGGCGACCATTGTTGAAGCACTGGATGTACTTCTTCGGGGTTTCCCCCGGATGCTGCTTGATGCGCCGCAGGTCGCCCGCGGCCGGCGGGCGGTCGTGAGTGCCTTGGAAGTTGGCGACGAAACTCTCGCGCATCTCGCCCCAAGAGAAGATCAATCCTGCGGGCAAGTTCAGGAGCTACGAGCGTGCGTCATCCTTGAGGTCCATGGGAAACTAGTTCGCCATGACCTTCTCGTCTTCGTTGGTTGCCTCGATGCTCAGCTCGTAGAGCTGCAAGAACTCCGCGGGGTCGGGGGTGCCGTCGTAGCACGGAGGCAGGTCTGGCATGAACTTGCCTGGCCAGACGATGGTGAGCAGCTTAGGAGTAAAAGCACGGCAGCCTGCTATGGTCACCGGAGCCCGTCGCGGTGGCGGAGCCTGATCCTGATATCCATGCACTGCTGCCGCAGGCGGCGCGCGGTGTTGATGCAATGGTGCTAGGAGCGCAGGAGTGTTTTCTTGTGGCCTCGGGACTTCTTGGCAGCTTCCTTCTTCACGCACGGGCGCTCGGAATGGCGGGTCACGCCACGGGACCACGCGTCTTGGTGCTAGGGCAACGTCTTGATGTGGAGGCGATGGAGGCGCTCCGTGAGCCGCGTGCCTTGGTGCGAGGGTGCCGTCTTGATGCGGAGGCGGTGGAGGCGCTCCGTGAGCCACGTCGCTCGCTGCTGGAGGTGGGCGAGGCAGTGAGAGGGATGGTGCAGGAGAGCCCTGACAGTGCTGACGAGCTCGGCGATGCGGTCCAGCTAGTCGTCGTAGAGGTCGTCGACCGGGCAGTTACGCAGGAGCTCGCGTGCCATGAGCAACGCGGCCTGCGCATCCGTGGGTGTGTAACGAGCGTGGGACGAGGAGCCGGCCGGAGTCAGCGACGGGGTGGCAGTGCGTCCGTCCCGCCGCATGAAGGGGTGCAGCGATGAAGCTTGCTGCTCATTCGCTGTCGGGCTTGTGGCGGCGTTGGCAGAGGTTGATGGAGAATGGCGGGGAGGTCCACCAACAGGCGCCGTCTGAGCGACGCGGGCAGCGAGGGCGGCCCGGCGCTCAGCACGGGCTCGGCGAGCGTCGGACATGGATGCGGTGGAGTAGTGGAGCGCGAATCAACGGAAGAAAGGCTTCAGCGCACTCCTAACTGGTGCGCCAAATGTCGGATTCTGGGTTGCGGCAAACCCTTGAGGTTTGAACAATAGGATGCGCACGAAGATCTCTCTCTCCCTAGCTTGCTCTCGCCATGATCTCAAGGCCTAGCTCGCCGAACCCAAGGAACAAGTGACACGAGAGTTTATACTGGTCCGGGCCACCGTTGTGGTGTAATACCCTACTCCAGTGTGGTGTGGTGGATTGCCTCATGGGCCGAGAATGAACTAGTACAGTGGTTGAACAACCTCCTGAGGAGAGGTGTTCTTGATCTCGATGAGCTGGTGTGCTTGAGGATGGTCCGAATGATACGTCCCTTGCTATGGTGGTGGCTAGTCCTATTTATAGAGGCCCTGGTCCTCTTCCCAAATGTTTAAGCGGGAAGGGATCCCACAATGTCCAATTTCGAAGGGAGACAACTAGTACAAGTTATCCTGACAAAAGGTGGTCTTCGCCTGCCAAAGGCTATGATGGTGACGCCGCCGTGGTCTCTGTGGTGACCTCCGTCCTACCATTCGGCTGGTCATGGTCTTGTTGCACCGATATGGAAACCTTTGCCTGATGCCTCAGGACTTCTCGTCTGCGCCTGCTTCCTTGCACCAAAGAGGAAACTGGCACTCTGCGCCCTCTGGCGCCCGCCTGGCCTTGGTCGTCATGGCTCACGTCACGTAGACCTCGCGAGGTGCCCCTTGCATAGATATCTCCGCTCCTCGGGAGCCAGCCTAGCGAGGCCGCCCCAGAGGAGGTCGTGGTGTTGTCCACCTCGCGAGGCTTGGCCCCTCGCCAGGGTCTTGAGTGGTTGCTGATGAAGATGGGCCGTACCAGGCCGTTGGTGGGGCCACGCCCTGGCCGCAAGCAGGCAAGTCTAGGTACCCCCGTTCCCAGGACGCCAACAGCCGGAGGTTCTGTCCTCTCCAGTAGCATGTCCACGCTTCTTCTTCCTTCTCTTCCACGCTTCCCTTGTGGATGGTGTGGTTGTTCCTTGGCTCTTGCACTCCTCCTCGACATTCATGAAGCTCCAACAATACCTATGCATGCACGACGGAGGGTCAAGTAGTATACCATCCTCGAAGGGGTCAAGGGAGAATGTGTAAAGGATAGGATTCGCCTTTATGTATGTGAAGTAGATGTCGCACGTGTTACTTGCCAAATGAACTCTTGACATGGTGATGTCCGTAGGATGCTCCGCATCATCCCCTACCCCTTGGGAAATATTCGACCTCGGATCAAAAACCAAATCACCATGGGAAAGAGATGGCGTCGTCGTGTAGAAGTGGACGATCACCAAGCACTCATCATCTTGAAGATCAAAATAGGCACTCTCCAATGTCACACCGTCGTGTGGTTCCTTCAAAAGGAGCAAGGACAACAAACACTTGGAAGAACAGATGTGGTTAGCATTAGTGCAAAACGAATCATTCAACAGGTGATTCACCCAACAAGTGTCGTCGTCAAGCATAGCATATGGTGTGACAAAGTATTGTGGCATGTCGTGGAAGCATATGAATTGAGCACAATCAAAGACATCATGGAAACAAGCATGCAAATGGGAGGTAGAGGTGCTAATATGTTTGACAAGAGAACAAGCATCTACCTCAAGATCATAGCAAACATGCATAAAGCGCTCGACAAATGGTCGATGGTTGGCATAAGAATCATTCAGAACACAAAATAAAATGAAGTGTCTAAACACATGGGTCAAGTGCAAGACAATCCAAGCATAACATGCATTGGGTGTAGTGAATATAGTATGGCACTCAACACAATAGAAAGAGCTTCATCATGTGTGAGGCAATCAAGTCAATCATGTAACAATCAATGTGATATGGCATATGTGAGGAAATGACGGTGTTGCAACCAAGCATATGATAGGGGCAAGTAATCCAAGAATTGCATGCAACACACAAGGTACATATATCATGAAGCATGGCAATGTGGCAATGATAAGTCGAAGCAAGATCTCTAGCATGTGTGCAAGATGTCAAGGTGCAAGCAACACATGAAGTATGATCCACAATATGCATGCTCATGGTTTTGGGTCTCTCGAAATAGAAGGATATCACCTTGAAAGCATATCATTGTGCATCCTTCACAATGCCGAAGCACAAGCAAGTGTGATGTAGAATCGTCATGGTAGAAGGTGCTTCACTCTCAAGAGCTCGAATGGTCAACTCACGTGAAGTGGAAGTCGACACAAAGTCCAAGTATCATACACATGCACAAAACAAAGCAAAGAACGTATTCGCATGGTAGATAAACACATCATCCATCATGATGGTTCTCATATTTTGCACATAACCATTAGAATCACAAGTGCATGAATAATATGACGCAACAATGGCACTAGGTATATGGTGCAAAGAGGTAAGACAATCATGCTTCACAAGAAATATGTCAAAATCTCCAAATATATGTGAGAATGTTGTGGGGGCAATCTCATTAGCAAGAGTTAAGTCATTGTTGCACTCAATACATGTCAAATCATCTAGCATGAGAGAGGCAACACATGGAGATACATGACAAGAAGCAATAACAATCATGTGCAAAGCATGTAGATGGTTATCATCAACCGCATGAAATGAGAAAGTATGAATCATGGTGATGCAACATAGGCAAGCATGTCAATCATGTCGTGCAAACTAGTGGAGCGAAGATGCAACACACTAGAAGAAATCATGGCAATCATGTCATGTGAGAAAATAGTAGGCATAGGCAATGCACGTGACATATCGCAAGCACGAACACATAGCAAGATCATAGTATCATCATAGGAATGGGTCATAAATAGAACATGGCAATAACAAGCAATATCTCCACCAAGCTTGCAAATACACATACAAGTAGTAGAATCAATCATCATGTGTAATGCAAAGCATGGGTCACAAATGCATGGTAAAGCTATATGAATAAGAATGTCTGTTAGATTTCGGGTTCCGGTAAAACCCTTGAGGTTCAAACACTAGGGTGCGCACAAAGATCTCTCCCCCTCTCTAGTTCACGCACTCTATGATCTCACAGCCTAGCTCGACGAACCCAAAGAACATGAGACACAAGATTTATACTGGTTCAGGCCACCATTGTGGTGTAATACCCTACTCCAGTGTGGTGTGGTGGCTTGCCTCTTGGGCTGAGGATGAATAGTTACAAGGGAAGAACAGCCTCCTGAGGAGAGGTGTTCTTGTGCGTGGTGAACTTGTGTGGTTCGGGATGATCTGGGTCTGAATCAGTTGCCTCCCTTGGTGGTGGCTAGTCCGACTTATAGAGGCCCTAGTCCTATTCTCAAGTATTGAGAGGGAAGGGATCCCACAACGGCCAAATTCGAAGGGAGACAACTAGGACAAGCTATCTTGACAAAAGTGGTCTTCGCCTGCCAAAGGCTTTGGTGGTGACGCCGCCTTGGGCTCCATGGTGACCTCCGTCTTGCCGTCCTGCTGGTGTTGGTCTTGTTGCACCGATATGGAAACCTTTTCCTGATGCCCCAGGACTCCTCGCCTGCGCTTGCCCCTTTATCACCAAAGAGGAAACGAGGACACTGCGCGCTGGCACCCGCCTGGTTCCGGTCGTCATAGCTTGCGTCACAGGAACCTCGCGAGCTGCCCCTCACCTTGATCTCTCCGCCCCTCGCGAGCCAGCCTAGTGAGGCCGCCCCTGAGGAGGTCTTCCGTCGTCCGCCTCGCGAGGCTTGGACCCTGGCCAGGGTCTTGATTGTTTGCTGGTGAAGATGGGCCATATGGGGACGCTGGTGGAGCCACGCTGCGGGCCACAGGCAGGCAAGTCTAGGGACCCCCGTTCCTAGAACGCCGACAGTAGCCCCCAGGCCCAAGGCGCGCTCGGGCTTGGCTTCGAGGCGAAGCCAAAGGGCAAGCGCGGAGCACCGCGGGCCCCATCAGCCTGCGGCCACAGTTGGTGCATGGCGACTGTTGGACGTGGACGTCTCCGCTTACCCACACAGCCTAGAAACTGCCCGACTTGACGGGTCCTTACTACATGCACAAAAGATCATTATTATCTTGGATCGTGGAGGCCGGTGGTTGGCCTCCCCTTGACTATAAATGGGAAGTGGGGGCGGAGCCCCCATCACCCATCTCTTCCTTGCTTCTCCTGCTTCTTCTCCTTCCTTGCTCAACTCCTCGTTGGTGTAGTCATGGCGCTGATATGGAGGTTCTCGACCACGGAGAAGGTCAAGACTCCCCTCAACGAGCCCGAGCTGCTCCCACCGAAGAAGAGGAGGTCCAATCATCGCGAGATGGTTGTGAGGCCGGTAGTGTCGTGGCTGAGGTACGAAAGGCCACCTCCTGGGTACCCGTTGCCCTTGTACGCTCACGCCAAGGGTTCCGGTGGGAGGAGCGATGAGCGCCGCCACCCACGCCAAGACCATGGCCGCCGTGCCGTGGAGGCGCACGCCGTCGCCCCAGGGGTCCATGATGTGGACTCCTCGTGCGAGTTCGTGCTGTGGGCGGCGATGCCTCCAAGCACTTAGATTTGCCTTCTACAGTTCTTCACCATCGAGATGTCGCCAAGGGGCCCTCTCGAGCTTTGGCTGCAGCAAGCCGACTACGACGCCCCGACGATTGGAGCGGAAGTTGAAACCATCGCCTCCGGGAGGATCTTCATGACTCGAGGCTGGGGCGAGGTTGCCTGAGCCTGCCACGCATACGGCGCCCTCTCCATCCACTTCGAGTATGATGGTGCCTCCACGTTGTTCTTCAAGGTCTTCGATGAGGAAGGCCGCCGCTTGGAGTGCTGCCCTGAAGGGAGCCGCCGGGACGATGCGGCGGCTGGCACCAGGCCTGCCGCTGGCCTCGCTCGTAGCTCCTCCAGCGACAACGGTGACTCCTGGTGGTCCAGCCACTCTCCCGAGCTCGTGGAGTCTCCGGAGACGAGCGACGGCAGCTACGTGCCCCCAAGCTCTCGTCGAGCCCGGAGGAAGGTCGCCACATCTGGCCGTCGCCGTTAATCTGGATGGGGTTGGCGCCGGCCTTCCATGGCCCACTCTTGATGATGGCGTCGGTGATGTCCGGCGCGTGTGGATAGAGCTCCTAGGAATTCCCTTCCTTTTGTTCCCTGCGAGGAATCGAAATGGACCCCGCGGGGGTGTGTAAAGCGTCTGTAATGCCTTTTGTTGATATTATCCTTATTGTGTAAATTTGCGAGCGCATGTCCTGCTGAGGCTCGGTTCCCTCTTTCCAATCCCACGGTAGCTTGGTGCTCTACGCTGACAGGTCCTGGTCCCCAGGTAGGCTGCAGCCGTCGCTGGTATGCCAGGTCATGATGTCGTGGTCAAGGCCAGGAGGTGAGCGGCCCGAGGTCCGGTAAGAGCTCCTGAGGCACGATTCTCAAGAGGTCCCCTTTAGCGTGCAAGCAGCTACCTGAGGATGGGAAAGGGAGGCGACGTTGCCGTGGCAGGGCAGCAAAAAGGCGAGAATCTTATGTCGTAGTGCTGGGTCGGTCTAGGTACAAGACTTATCTTGGCGTTCCGGAGCCGTCTTCCCATGCCGCACCAGACCTGGGTGTCGACCGCTACTGGGTAGCTAGGTTAGGCCCGTGCGAGCCTCCCCCTCTTCTCCATGTTCTTCCTGGTGCTCTACGTCGTCAGGTCCCGGCCCTCGAGCGAGCTCAGGCGCCGCTGGTATACCAGGTTGCGATGCCGTGGTCAAGGCCAGGGGGTGAGGGCTGGAGAGCCAGTAAGAGCTCCTGAGTCGCGATGCTCAGGAGCCCCCCTTTTAATGCGCAAGCGAATTGCATGGGAGAAGAGAGAGAGTCCGCGGTACCACCCACTGTAGTCCTCAAGAGGTTCCTATAGGTTAGCGCGAGGAGGGCGCGAATCGCCGCGGTGATCGCCTGTCCGTCGTTGGCTTGTGGGAGGGGACTCCCTACTGCAGACAGCCCCCAGGGCATGTACAGTCCCGCCCTGACACGTGGCTTGCACGGCAGGGCTAGACGAGGTGTATCTGGGCACTCGTGAGTCAGTGCAGGACTCACGAGGCCCTACCTCAAGGCGGGTTGCGTCTGGTCTTGATTCTTGATGGCTGTGGCGTTCCTGTGAGATGGTTAGACAACCTGCGCCGAGTGGACTTCCTGAGGCTATCGCACAAGAAGGCCAAGCACCAACGACCCCAGAAGGTGATGTGAACGGGGCCGGCCCGCCAGACAGAGCTCAGCCATTGGATTTATCGACACTTCAGGGACGGGCCCGAGCACAGACGCCGTGCTTAGCCTTCTAATGTGAAGGATCCTGAAGAAAGACAATCGGCATGAGGCTCCCATGGTAGGTAACAATCGAGCAGGTAATATCCATAGATAGATTATGCGTGAAAAGCAACTAGCTTAGGTAAATGCAAGAACGATACATGCCACTGGGTTGGACCTGAGTGGCCTGGGGTTAATGCAGCCCGTGGGGCACTCCCAGCAGAGTGAACTAAAGATGCAAGCAGATACATGCTGCAGGGATGGACCCATGCGGCCTGGGGACAATGCAGCCCAGGGGGCGCTCCCAGCTAAATGAACTTGGAAAGATGTCACCTGTTTTGGTTGCCGAAGGACTGTCGAGGTAGCTGAAGACACGTAGCGAAGAAGTCCTTCTCACGAGCCGCCGGGGCCCTGAGCCTCGGGAGGCTTTGGAGGCTCTGGTGGCCTCCGGAGGGTCGTCTCCATCTTCATCAGGATCGCATGATGCCTGGCCTCCTGACCTACCAGGATGCTCCGCAGATTGCGCTGGAAGGCAGCAGCCACGCTCGGCAGGCCGAATGGCATGCGAACACAGCTATGAGGCGAGCCCTCACACCGGGCAACACGCGAAGGCCAGAAGCACTCCTGAGATGCGGCCCTATTGAGCCCCGGGATGTCGATGCAGACGCGCAGCTCACCACTCTCGCCTGGGTGGGGAGCGGAGCCAGGTGGGTGGCGGTCGCCGCGTATTGCTCTTGCTTCCTGAAGCTCCTGGGATGCCTTGGTGATGAACTCCTGAGGGACGGGCGCTCTTCGCCTGGTATCCTCCTGAGGGAAACGTGCCGCAAAGCACGCCTCCACGTGGTGCCCGAGCGCCTCCCTCGTGATGTTGGCCAGGTCTAAGGCCCTCCAGAAGAGAACCCCCGAGCTCTGCCTGAGGAGGGCGCTGGGCGCACCTCCCTATGCAAGGGAAGGAGGCGCCCCAGGCGCCGGCGTGGATCCTGAAGTGGTGCCACTGGAGGTGCTGCTCCCTTGAGGCCCAGCGCAGATTAGCTGCTTCTTCTTCTTGGGGTTGGCGTCAGGAGGGTACTACGCACCTGCGCTGTCAGGGCCTTCGATTGATGCAGCTATGAAGGCACGCTTGAGGGAGCACACCGCGTCTCTTTCTTCACAAGGGACCGTGATGATTCCGCCTCTTCCCAGCATCTTGAGGACATTGTAGCCATGGTGGGTGATTGCCATGAATTTGGCCAGTGCTGGGTACCCGAGGATGGCATTGTATGGCAGGCGGATGTGGGAGACATCGAAGTCGATGAGCTTGGTGTGGTAGTTGTCACGCTGACTGAAGGTGACAGGGAGGCAAACCTGCCCTATCGGGGTGGTGGAGCCATCTGTCACTCCTGAGAAAGGCTTGGTGGGCTAGAGCTAATCATATGGCACTTGGGGGCTGTCGAACGTTTCGACGGCAGGACATTGAGCCCTACGCCGCCGTCGATGAGGGTCTTGGTGACGGACATTGCTGATGACGGGTGAGAAGAGCATCAGGAGGACGCCTGCGGTTGCCGCGCACTTGAGCTGGTCCGCCGAGCTAAAGGTGATGGCGTACTTGGACCACCTGAGCGGGCGCGTAGCCTCGATCTTGGGGAGGACTACATTCACTTCTTGGGAGAACTGCTTGAAGATGCGCTGGGAGGTAGGGGCCTGAGCGCCACCCAAGATGCAAGCGATGGTGCGCGGCTCCTGAAAGCCCCTGGCCCCTTCGTCCTATTGATGGTCATTGTTGCTTCTTGGCGGCGGTGGCAAGGGGAGACCAGGGTTGCCCTGAGGGTGGTCCTCACGAGGATGGTCCCACCAACAATCCTTGTGAGGCTGGTCGCGCCACTCTTGGTGGGGCCCACGGTCGTCCCAGCGTCCTCCACCTCGTGCACCTCCACGGTCGTAGCCCCGGTCGTTGCGCTCGGGGCATCGACCGAAGCGTCCGTCTCGAATGGCCCTGAGCTCTTGACAGTTGTTGGTGTTGTGCATACGCACGTTGTGGAAGGCGTGGAACGTATAGCTGCCCTTGGCCGACTCAGGAAGATCACGGCCATGCTTGGTGTCCGGTTCTGCTGCGAGTACGGCCACCCCTTTGCGCTTCACGTCCTTGATCTTAGCCTTCTTCTCCTCTGGATCCGGAGCTGGAAGCTAGAGGAGGGAGAGGCACCCCTCCTCATCCCTTGCACACTTGGTTGCTATGTTGAGCAGCTCCAAGTTCGTGCACAGCTCCTCATGGATGGCGAGCTCCTCCTTCATCTTGACGTCGCGGACGCCATTGGAAAATGCCGAAATGATGGCCTCGTCTGTCACCTTGGGGATCTTGATACGCGCGTTGTTGAAGCACTGGATGTATTTTTGCAGGGTCTCTCCTGGTTGTTGCTTGATGCGGCGTAGGTCACCCACGACTGGGGGCGGTCGCGAGTGCCCTGGAAGTTGGCGATGAAGTGGCTGCGCATCTCATCCCAGGAGGAAATCGAGCTTGGGGGCAGGTTTAGGAACCATGAGCGGGCACCGTCCTTGAGAGCCATGGGAAACAAGTTCGCCATGACCTTTTCGTCTCCGTTGGCCACCTCGATGCTCAACTCGTAGAGCTGCAAAAACTCCGTAGGGTCGGGGGTTCCGTCGTAGCCAGGAGGCAGATCCGGCTTGAACTTTCCCAGTCAGACGACACTATGCAACTCGGGAGTGAAGGCACGGCAGCCCGCCGTGGCCACCGGGGCCCGTCGTGGAGGTGGAGCTTGACCTTGGTGTCCTTGTGCCACCACGACAAGTGGCACATGGCCCTGTCGTAGCAAGCGATCCTGACGTGGTGGTGCTGGAAGCGGTGGACTGTCTTCTTGCGGATGGGAAACCTCCTAGCAACTTCTTTCTTCATGCACGGGCACACAGCGCGGAGGATAATGCCGCTGGGCCGCGCATCTTGGAGCAAGGACGTCATCTTGATGCGGGGGAGGCTGAGGCGCTCCCTGAGCCGCGCGCCTCGGCGCGAGGGCGCCATCTTGGTGCTGAGGGGGTGGAGGCCCTCCGTGAGCCACGTCGCCCGCAGCCGGGGGCGGGCGAGGCAGTGAGAGGGATGGTGCCGAAGAGCCCCCTCCAGCGCTGACGAGCTCGACCATGCGGTCCAACCAGTCCTCGTAGAGGTCGTCGATCAGGCGGTAGCGCAAGAGCTCGCATTCCATGAGCAGTGCGGCCTGCGCGTCCGTGGGGGCACAGTGAGCGTGAGACGATGAGACGGCCGGAGTCAGTGACTGGGTGCCGGTGCGACCATCTCGCCGCACAGAGGGGTGCAGTGAAGAGGCTTGCTGCTCGTTTGCCGCCGGGCCGGTGGTAGCATTGGCGACGGGTGACAGAGAACGGAGGGGAGGTCCGTCGATAGGGTTGGTCTGAGCGACACGGGTGGCGAGAGCGGCCCGGCGCTCAGCGCGAGCCCGGCGAGCATCGGCCATGAACTTGGCGAAGCGGTGAAGTGCGGATCGACGAAGAGGAAAGCTTCGGCGCACCCCTACCTGGTGGGCCAAATGTCGGATTTCGGGTGCCAGTAAAACCCTTGAGGTTCGAACACTGGGGTGTGCACGGAGATCTCTCCCCCTCTCTAGTTCACGCACTCTACGATCTCACGGCCTAGCTCGACAAACCCAAAGAACATCAGACACAAGATTTATACTGGTTTTGCCCATCATTGTGGTGTAATACCCTACTCTAGTGTGGTGTGGTGGATTTCCTCTTGGGCTGAGGATGAACAGTTACAAGGGAAGAATAGCCTCCTGAGGAGAGGTGTTCTTGTGCGTCGTGAACTTGTGTGGTTCGGGATGATCCGGCTCTGAATCAGTTGCCTCCCTTGGTGGTGGCTAGTCCTACTTATAGAGGCCCTGGTCCTCTTCCCAAATATTGAGCGGGAAGGGATCCGACAACGGCCAAATTCGAAGGGAGACAACTAGTACAAGCTATCCTGACAAAAGTGGTCTTCACCTGCTAAAGGCTCTGGTGGTGACGCTGCCTTGGGCTCCATGGTGACCTCCGTCTTGCCATCCTGCTGGTCTTGGTCTTGATGCACCGATATGGAAACCTTATCCTAATGCCTCGGGACTCCTCGCCTGCGCTTGCCCCTTTAGCACCAAAGAGGAAACAAGGACACTACGCGCGCTGGCGCCCGCCTGGTTCCGGTCGTCATGGCTTGCGTCATAGGAACCTCGCAAGGTGCCCCTCGCCTTGATATCTCCGCCCCTCGCGAGCCATCCTGGTGAGACCGCCCCTGAGGAGGTCTTGCATCGTCCGCCTCACGAGGCTTGGACCCTCGCGAGGGTCTTTAATGTTTGCTGGTGAAGATGGGTCGTACGGGGCCGCTGGTGGAGCCACGCTGCGGGCCGTAGGCAGGCAAGTATGGGGACTCCCGTTCCTAGAACACCGACAATGTCATGCAAAGTGAACATGGCAAGATGGGCATATAATATGTAATGGACAATAACACATAGCCAAGTGAGGGCCCTGTAGAAGAAATGTGCGAAGTATTTGCATGAAGGTAGTGGTGTGAAAACTAATCCACGGGATCCCAAGTCATCCTTGCTCTCTAGAGATCATTTTGTCAACTCATGGGATTGTGAGGTTGACAAGTATTCATGGGTACCTACACAAAGGAGACACAAACCAAAGAAATTGTGTGCGTGGTAAATGTACACATAATCCATCATGATGTGTATGTGCACGTGTGAGTTAGCACATATAAGCATCGCTCAAAGAAATTGGAAGCATGGTATAAGAACATGGCATCCATCATGAAAGAATAGTTGTTATGTATGACACGATGGGGACACAAATTGAACGGGCAAGTATATGGCACAACGATATCATTATGATTCATGGGGAGCATATTGTGCACATAATTATTGGGATCATGCAATGGATGGGATGGATCAAAATCTCCTAAAATGTATGAGGAAACTATGGGGGTCTCCTCATGAGCAATATTGGAAACATCATATGGAGAAAATGGACAACATCCAAAACAATGCATATTCGAAGCTAGGTGGTCATGGCATGGCATATATGCAAAGGGAGCATGTCAATATCATCACAAGAAAAACAAATGCCAATAACCATGGGCTTGTCATCTATGCCATAAGTGCAAATTGGGTTTATGTTAATGGTATATGCATAGTTACTATGAAGAGATTGCAAATATGACATATTGTTGATCCCATGCATAGCATATGACAAGTCAAGCGGATTGTCAAACATGATGTGACCTAAAGAATTGTCACAAGAAATCATATGTAACATGGCATCACAACTAATAGACTCCACATGAGAATCATCATACTCATCGTAAATGGGCAAGAAATCATCGCATGGGGAAATCATACTAGCATGAAGCATGGAAATAGGTTGATCAACATCATGCAAGCAATCAATTGCAAGAACATCCACTAGTGGGACTTGTTGGGGATATGACTATTGGGTATGAACCACCCAGGAGGGGCCGGGTCATACCCCTGGCGGCTTACCTATGAAGATGGCGGATCATACGAGCCCGTTGGCGGTCCAAGACCTAGTGGTGACTTGAGGCCCAAGAGGATGAACCACCATGTATATATGACTTGTATTATAAGGCAAGCATAGTTAGTCACCGAGCCGGACACGTTGTGTATGAGCCAGTCGGGACTCCGTGAGCCCCTGGGCGTCAACCTGTGTATATAAAGGGACAACCCGGCGGCGGTTTTGGGCAAGAAACAAGAGATCGAGAACTAGGTCAAGCGTATTCGCTCCCTGGTAATCGAAACCCAAGCAATACAATCCCAAACTGGAGTAGGCCTTGTTACCTCCATTGCGAGGGGCCGAACCGGTATAAACCCTCTGTGTCCTTTGTCCCTATTAACCCGTTTAAGCTAACCTAGTTGCGATGGCACCACGACTAAGTCCTTCCGCTAGGACATCTGCCGTGACAATTCCACGATAGTTGGCGCCCACCGTGGGGCCAGTGCACGGTGGTTTCTAGTTCTTGAAGGGCAGCTTCGAAGAAATCAAGGGATACGCTGTGGGCCGGATGACCAAGAGTCGTCGCGGCAAGCTCTACATCGACAATGCAGGCTGGGGCCCTGAGGCCGGCTCAATTGAGTACGGGTACCAGGTCCCCTTCGACGGAATCCATGTCTTCATTGGCAAGATCAGCAAGCCGGGCCCTGAGCCGGACACCTGCACCGACATCATCGAGATGGCTCAATGTGCACGACCCACCCAGGTTCAACCCGCCGTGAAGCGTGCCTTTGTTGGTTTCATCCATGGGGTGGAAGTTGAAGAAGGATCTGAGTCTGGTAGTGAGATGGCCATCTACTCTGATGGTGAATCATCCACAGGTGAGACTAATTCAATGTATCAACTGCAAGACGGCTGGCTTGGGGGCTGTTCCAATGGCAGCAGTATTCCAGACCCCTATGAGCCGCCGAATAGGGTTGCAATCTTCATGGCCGGCACACAACCATCACTCAGTTCGACAACCGCTGCGGCCATGACCTCTAGCTCGGCTGCTGCGGTGACGGCTGGTGCTAGGGCAATGCATGCCCACCGGCTCAAGCTTTGACAGAGTTATTGGAGGCTTTGGCAACTCTGATGGGAGTAGATGTAACCCTGGACAACCAGGAACAACATAAGGTTGATGTGGCGAAATTGCGAGATGAGATTCCTCAAGCCAAAAAAGAGCTGACGGCTGAGAACGCCATGATGGCTATGGAGCGGGCTGCTTTGGACGCCCAGGAACAGCAGATTCTTTCTGGCTCATGTTGGATCAGAATGCTTCAAACGAGATCATGAGGAGGAGGCACCAGAGTCGTCTGCCCTCGGCTTATGAGGCGAGGAACCTCTTCAACATGCCTGGAGCAGCGACCAGTGACCCTCCGGCGGTGAACCGGGCAGTTGAGGCACCCATGACCGAAGCGCCGGTTCAGCCATGTGCGATGGATCATCCCCGCTAGAACAATACGCCGCCTCAATATGTTCCGACACCATCGGGTCATTATTCTAACCCTTTCGATAATATGATTGTTGCGGCAATGCGATTGGTGGCTCTAGAAGTTGAAGGCGGGTCTCCAACAGTGATAGAGACACAAAGGGCCAAAGAGCTTCTTCAGATAGTTGTGGCTCAACAGGACGCTTACTCTTATAGCCGTGAACGGATTCATTCAACCCCTCGGCCAAGCCGGAGTTACAGCAGGCACACTGAGTCGCCAGCGGTTTCAAGTAGTGAGCAGCACCGCAACCAACCTTGTGGGCACGACCCGGCGCGTGGTGGTAATAATGCTCAGGCTTTGGTGGATCAGGACCGAGCATGTCGGGAGGCGGAACTGGCGGCTCAGTTGGTGGCTCAATAGCATCCGCCGGTTTATCCATCAACATCTGTGGAGGCGGGGTGACCTCCAAAAACTTGGGAGTGCCGTGTTTAGAACCGGCTCTGCGCAATGAGTGTTTTCCTAAGGATTTCAAGGGCCCTCGCAAGGTGCCTAATTACACGGCGGATCAGCCCCCCCAAGCTTGGATCGAGAGTTATGAGATGGCCATGGATATGCTAGATGTTAGTGATGTTGTGTGTGCTAAGTATTTCACCATGATGTTGGATGGGCCCTCGTACTTGGTTGAAGGGGCTCCCTGCTAACTCCATCGGATCATGGTAGAGTTCAAGGCTCCTTTCATCCAAAATTTTAAAGACACGTGCAAGCAGCCTCTATCGATTTTATATTTGGACTCTTGTGTACAAGGGGAAGGCGAGTCAACAACCCATTGGGTGCGCCGAATCTCAGCTGTTATACACTCATCGGACAATATCAACGCCGGCTCAGCAGTCTTGATGTTGGAGAAGAACTGCCATGTTCTCCCCTTGAAGCAGAAACTAGGGCGGCTTAAGCACCACTGCAATGACATGAGGAGCTAATGGCGGCTCTCGTAAAATATGCCGACTCTGATAGTACCAAGGACCCCGAGTTTGATGATGAGAGGCCGGGTAAGGGAAAGAAGAGCAGCAATACGAAAGGGCAGAAGCATAACCCAATAGGTCAAGGTGGCAACAGTAAGCGCAAGGTGGATGACATCTTGGATTTTGTGGATAACACCAATACGCAAAATAATCTGCGCCCCCTCGGTTTGGAGGACCGAAATTCAACCTTGAGGCGATGATGACTCAGCCCTGCGCAAAGCATGGCACACATGAAAAGCCGGCCACTCACCTCTGGAAGGATTGCTTCAGTATGAAGTAGTACAGAAATTCCAGTTTTTCCCAAAATAATCATGGACCGAACGGCGGTTCGCGGTCCAACTCTCATGGTCCTGGTTTTGGTGGTGGCAGTTCAAGTTCTGGTTTCCAGGGCCAAGGCAATCAAGGTGGTTATAATCAACAGTCTAGTCAAGGGAATCAACAGCAGCAGCTTGGTTATTAGAGTAACCCGAAGCAGTTGAATAGTGGACAGTACCACATCTTCACCACGAGTTTATGCAAGCGGGATCACAAGTTCCATAAAAGGGTAGTGAACACAGTTGAACCTGCGATTCCCCGTTACTTGCGGTGGTCTGAACACCCTATTCTCTGGAGCCATGAGGATCACCCGCCCCGGGTTGATAATCTGGGTCACTTGGCTTTGGTGGTGGCACCTTAGGTTGGAGGGTACAGATTTACTAAGGTACTCATGGATGGAGGCTGCAGCATCAATATCCTTTATTATGAAACTTTTCATCGCATGAGCTTGACTAATAAAGATCTTAAGTCGTCGAATATTGTTTTTCATGGTGTGGTGCCTGGTAAGTCAGCGTATCTAGTGGGCAAAATATCTTTGGAGGTGGCTTTTGGTGATGATCATGATTCCAGGTCTGAGACGTAGACTTTTGAGGTGGTTAAAATCAAGAGCCCTTATCATGCTCTGTTTGGGTGGCCGGCTTATGCTAAGTTCATGGCAAGGCCGTGTTATGTTTATTTACAGCTTAAGATGCCAGGTCATAAGGGCACTATTATGGTGCATGGGAGCCGGAAGATAGCCTTGGAGTGTGAAGAGGGCGATGCTGCTTATGCTGGGTCCGTTTGTGCAATGGAAGAGTTAAAATTTTACAAGGATAATGTTGACCTGGCAGATATGGCATCTTTGAAGAAGCCAACTACGGAGCATGATCCTGTGTTGGAGTTTAAGTCGGCAGATGACACTAAACTAGTTGACTTTGTACCCGGCGATTCATCCAAGCAGTTCAGCATCAGTGCTAATCTGGATCAGAAATAGGAAAGCGCGCTCATAGAGTTCATCCGTGAGAACCGGGACATCATTGCATGGACCTTCATACATGCTAGGTGTACCGAGGGAACTCGCTGACCGCACTCTTAATATTGATCCAAAGTTTAAACCGGTCAAGCAATTCCTCCGTCGTTTCAATGAAGAGAGGCGCAAGGCCATTGGTGAAGAAGTGGCCCGGTTCTTGGCGGCTGGGTTTATTATTGAAGTTTTTCATCCTGAGTGGTTGGCTAACCCGGTGCTGGTACTTAAGAAAAAGGCACTTGGCACATGTGTGCGGATTATACAGATCTTAACAAAGCATGCCCGGCTGATCCTTTTGCTCTCCCCCGTATTGATCAGATCATTGATGCTACGGCGGGTTGTGAGCGTTTGAGCTTTTTGGATGCTTATTCTGGTTATCATTAGATCAAGATGGTAGTTAAGGACCAGGAGAAGACAGCCTTCATCACTCCTTTTGGAGCCTTCTATTATGTGTCTATGCCTTTTGGGCTCAAGAGTGCCCGGGCAACTTACCAGCGGTGTGTGCAAAATTGCCTTCATGATCAGATTGGGCACAATGTTCATGCTTATATGGATGATATTGTGGTGAAATCCAGGAAGGAAACCTTGATAGATGATTTGAAGGAGACCTTTGACAATCTTCGGGTCTACAAGATGATGCTTAACCCGGCCAAGTGTGTATTCGACGTACCAGCAGGCAAGCTCTTGGGCTTTTTGGTTTCTGAAAGGGGTATTGAAGCTAACCCGGAGAAAATAAAGGCTATCACTTCCTTGGCTAAACCGGCGTGTATCAATGATGTTCAGCGTCTGGCAGGTCGTATTGCGGCCTTAAGACGGTTCATAACTCGGTTGGATGAAAAAGCCATCCCTCTATACCATATGATGAAGAAGACAGATCACCTTGTCTGGAGTGATGCTACTGATCAGGCGTTTGAGGCCTTGAAAAAACAGTTAGCCGAGCCGCCGGTTCTTGCTGCTCCCATTGATAAAGAGCCTTTGTTGTTATATGTGGCTACCAATAGTCGAGCTGTTAGTGTGGCAATTGTGGTGGAAAGGAAGGAATCAGGCAAGGAATATCCGGTTCAGCGACTGGTTTATTATATCAGTGAGGTGCTCATTGAGTGTAACGCCCCAAGACCGGAGCTTCAGACGCCTTCCATGGTTTCCGAGATTCGTTGTGTGATTTGTTTGGTTCGTTGCTTTCTTTTTTTGCATCATGTGCATTGCATCATGTCATCTTGCGCCCCTTCTTAAAACTCATCCAATTAAATTGTATGGATCTTCGATTCATTTAAATCGAGGGATATTCACTATGGTGATTTCTCTTTAAAACATATTCTCCCAATATTTTAGGGAGCTATAAAAATTATATTCCAATAATTTGGAATCACCCATAAACACACTTGCAAAATATCCCAATGCATTTGCTATCTTAATTCTTGGTCTCCAAAATTGCCATATATTCTTTCATCATATTCCGGAGCTCCACCAAAAATCCGAACATTTTTTGACACTTCTAAAACCAAGTCCTAGTTCAAACCCATTTGAATTAAATTCAAATGAGTTCGAATTACATCTTTCAATCATGCCTCTCCTATTTTTCATGGACCGTGCACATTTTTACGAGTCCGTGAAAATTATCCCCATGCCCAGATTCCACACCTACCTTCTCTTTCTTTTCTTTCTCTTTTTCTATTTTGTTTTAAAATGGAAAAAGAATTAAGAGAGAGGGAGAGGAGTAGTGCAGCAGCCCAACTGGGCCTCCCTAGGCCCAACTCCAGTGCCGGCCCATCCCACCTAGGCCCAGCCGCTACCTAACCCTAACCCTCTCCCCTGCCGACCGCCATCTTGCTCCCTTCCCTTGTTCCCTCAGCACCGCCAGGGGCCTCGACTCGATCCCCTTTCCCCTCGTCTCGATCTTCTTCTCCCTCTAGCGCCCGACCTCCTTCCTCCGTCAGCTCCGCCCCGCGGCTTCTCTCCCTCCTGCCCCGCCTCCTTCTCCCACTAGCGCTGGCACGCCCGCAGCTGCCATGGACTGGCGCCCGCCGATCCCCACCGCCTGCCTTCCCAAATCGCGCGCCCATGCTCCCTTCTCCTCCTCGCTGCTAGTTCCGCCCATGCCGGAGCACGTGAGCAGCCGCAGCTCGACCCCGTGTCCCCACCATAGTACCACCACGAAGCTCCCATGCGACGGGCACCCAACATCCCGCTCGCGCCTGCGTCCTTCCATCATCGATGAGGACCACCTCCGGCCTCCACGCCCTCTGTTTCGCCTCCTCGCAACCCTGCCGCCAGTGACTGACCCGCATGCATCAAAGGACATGGACATCGCCGCCCCTTGGGAAGCCGCTGCCGTCGCTAAGAACCCTCCCCAATGCCTAGCTCTTCCATGCTGCCACCCATGGATCCACGCATCGCTGCACTTGTCGTCGAACGGCGCAGCCTCTTCTGCTTCAGGCCATTCCCAGCCCCGCGTTGACTTCCCCGGCATCTTATTCCGCAAGCACAACAACTGCAAGCCCTGCTGCCTTCGATTGCAGTTGGTTCGATTTGTCCTGTTGGACACCGACGCCCACAGATTTTGGACGCGCCAAGTTCCGTTTCAAAATGTTCAACTACATCCAATGTGGATTTCGACAAGTAACACGACGTCCGTCGATCGCCAAGTACCCCTTCGGATACGCCTAGTACCACGACTTCGCCTCTTGCTTGACAAGTACCGCACCGAATGCCAAGTACCACGACGTTGAGGACCCGCCAAGTTCATCTACGTGCGTGTACGACTACACATCCGGGATGTGTCGAGTACCTCTATGGAAGACCCGAACGTCTATGAATCATGTATGACGACCGTCGCCGAAGACCCGTGTAACGCAAGTGTCATGTTCAACTACCATCGTGTGAACCACTACTTCCACTACCGTCGCCGTGGACCGAGTGTACAACTACTTCCATCTACATCCCGTCGAACTCGAACCGGTCTGCTTCAAAACGGACGCTTCCAAGTTATAATGCCGAGATGACGCCCGTGAACGAATGCATGTGTTGTATGAGATGCATCACTTGATTGCTCTGTGTCCGAGATGTTCTTGCACGTTCCTCCTTTTTTGCCACGCTGTTGATCCGTGGGAACCCGGTGTCCGGGATCACCCCACCATCCTTGCATGACACGGTCCCGTCACATTTCCTTTTGCACAGGTATCCCTGTGAGCTACCAGAACCGATTTGTTGTCGTGGCATCATTTTCGGATTCGTTGTCGTGGCACCCCTTTTGTTTGCGCCACGATGACAAATTCTTCATAACATGCTCATATCAACATTTTCATAAACTTTCATAAACTTGCACATGTCATCCGCATCATGATAACAATATCAAGAATGTTTAAAATTGTTGTTGCATTAAATTGCTAATGCACATGAGGATTTACCGGAATTGTTGTTTGATGTTTCCAGCCTCATTTCAAATGCCTAACTGTGTTTTTTACTCATGTTTCACCTATTGCCATGTTAAGAACATCTAATTTCATTGGGTACATAACTGGGAGTGAACTAAATGATTGATGTGGTGTTTCGTCAATATGCACTCGTTGCATATTGAGCTCCACTTAACTTGTAGTTTTGTCTGTGCACTTTGCCATGCCATGCATATTTAAACCGGACATGCATCATCCTTGTTTGTGCATCATGCCATGTTTATGCTTGTGTGTTTACCATCTTGTTTGCTTCTTTCCTTTGTTGATTATTCGTGTTAGTTCCGGTAACGTTGCGTTTGTGAGGATCTGTTTGACTACATCTGTTTATCTTCTTCATGGACTCGTTCGTCTTCCTTGCGAGATCTCAGGCAAGATGACCATACCCTCGAAATCACTTCTATCTTTGCTTGCTAGTTGTTCGCTCTATTGCTATGTCGCGCTACCTACCACTTGTTTAGCATGCCTCCCATATTGCCATGTCAAGCCTCTAACCCACCTTCCTAGCAAAGTGTTGTTTGGCTATGTTACCGCTTTTGCTCAGCCCCTCTTATAGCATTGCTAGTTGCAGGTGAAGTTGAAGTTTGTTCCATGTTGGAACATGTTTATGTTGGGATATCACAATATCTCTTATTTTAATTAATGCATCTATATACTTGGTAAAGGGTGGAAGGCTCGGCCTAATGCCTGGTGTTTTGTTCCACTCTTGCCGCCCTAGTTTCCGTCATACCGGTGTTATGTTCCTTGATTTTGTGTTCCTTATGTGGTTGGGTGTTATGGTAACCCCTTGACAGTTCACTCTGAATAAAACTCCTCCAGCAAGGCCCAACCTTGGTTTTAACATTTGCCACCTAAGCCTTTTTCCCTTGGGTTCTGCAGACTCAATGGTCATCTTTATTTTAAACCCCCGGGCCAGTGCTCCTCCGAGTGTTGGTCCAAACTGGGCGATGTATGGCACCCCCTAGACAACCAGGGTCTATGCCAACCCGACATCTTGCCCATCCGGTGTGCCCTAAGAACGAGATACATGCAACTCCTATCGGGATTTGTCGGCACATCGGGCGGCTTTGCTGGTCTTGTTTTACCATTGTCGAAATGTCTTGTGACCGCGTTTCTAAGACTGATCGGGTCTTTCCGGGAGAAGGAATATCCTTCGTTGACCGTGAGAGCTTGTGATGGCCTAAGTTGGGACACCCCTGCAGGGTATAAACTTTCGAGATCCGTGCCGGTGGTTATGTGGTAGATGGGAATTTGTTAATATCCGGTTGTAGAGAACTTGACACTTAACTTAATTAAAATGCATCAACCGCGTGTGTAGCCATGATGGTCTCTTTTCGGCGAAGTCCGGGAAGTGAACACGGTTTTGGAGTTATGTTTGTGCGTAAGTAGTTTCAGGATCACTTCTTGATCACTTCTAGCTTCACGGCTGTTGCGTTGCTTCTCTTCTCGCTCTTATCTGCGTATGTTAGCCACCATATTGCTTAGTGCTTGCTGCAGCTCCACCTCACTACCCTTCTCCTACCCATAAGCTTAAATAGTCTTGATCTCGTGGGTGTGAGATTCCTGAGTCCTCGTGACTCACGGATACTTGCAAACAGTTGCAGGTGCCGATGGTACTAGTGCTGGTGACGCAACCAAGCTCAAGTGGAAGCTCGATGAAGATCTTGGTCATTGTTATGTGTCTTTTTCGTTTGATCAGTAGTGGAGCCCAGTTGGGACGATCGGGGATCTAGCATTTGGGGTTGTCTTCTTTTATTTTGGTTCCGTAGTCGGACCTTGATTGTACTCTGGATTATGTATGTTTAACTTGTTACTTGTGTGAAGTGGCGATTGTAAGCCAACTCTTTATCCCTTTCTTATTCAGTACATGGGATTGTGTGAAGATTACCCCACTTGCGACTAAACCACCATGCGGTTATGCCTCTAAGTCGTGCCTCGACACGTGGGAGATATAGCCGCATCATGGGTGTTACAAGTTGGTAATCAGAGCCATCCCCGACTTAGGAGCCCCCTGCTTGATCGAATTGCTGAAGCTGTTGAGTCTAGAACAAAATGTTTTGAGTCTTAGGATTATATATATATATATATATCAGAAAGTAGGATTCTTTGTACTCCTCACTCCCTTCGCCGCTCTGGTGAGGCCTCCTGACGTAGAAGTTTTGACTCTCCTCTCCTCAAATTTCACGAAAAAAAATAGGATCACGCGGGTATCTTGGAATCGTTCCAATAGTCTTGTGACGAGAACATTGTTCTTGGTGCCTCCTAACATTTAGGGGTTGTGGTAGTGTCCCGGGGAGTTGAGCTCCGAGGTGTTGTCATCACAATTATCGTTGCAGTTCTGGAATACCTGAGTTCGCCGACATCGAAAATCTCTTTTATGCAGTTGTTGGTGAGATAACCTCGACACCACCCAGTACTGGGGCGGGAGTTCGGGAGGATTGCCAGAACTCGTATAACGGATGCTTTTCAAAAGTTGAGGTACACGACTTCCGAAGGTTTCTTGGTTATGTGTTGAAGGATGGATACAGCTGGATGTAGGGATTGTTAGTTTGGGTGAGATATTATGCTTCCCCTATATCCCCAACACCTGATTGCATAACCAGAAAGTTTCGGGAGTTTATAAGTGGGAATTCAAGTATCTCATAGGAATTCTTTCCAACAAACACATGATACGATATGGGATCTATCATATGTTTGTTTCTGGCTTATTTTGCAAGCCAATCCTTTGTTTTGTTTTGAGTTGTGGTATTTGAGTGGCTTCAATGTCAAGTGTTGATCCCATACCTTTCCAAAGCGGTGTTCTCATATTTCTGTGAGAATACTAATCCTTCTCTATCATCGAGTTTGTCATCCCAATTTTTTCTCAACCGGTGTGCTCTTCTTCAAGTGGAGCCGATCATTTTCAACATCTGCAAGATCAACTCTAAGTTTTCTCAATGGTGTTTGTTTCATCCGTCCCAAGTTGTCTTTGTTTTCCCCGCCCTCCCACCCTTTTCCTGCAAGGGATCATATTTCTTATTCAAGTATCCTTTTATTGGTGGTAAGTGTCTCCATTCATTCCGTCAACATTCTTATCCGGTGATTCTCAGGAAGATGCCAACAGAGCTTCAAGTTATCATTCTTCGTTCTCTTTTCTTTCCCGTGGATTCAATTTAAGATTTCGGTGTTGATCATATCTCTTTCCTTATTTCAAATGCTTCCTCATTCCAGTGCATCAATTAATTATTCACCTCACGCTATTCATTTGTTCTGGAGTGCTGAAGATATCTCAGAAGATTTTTGTCTCCACTATCAATCCGTTCAAGTTATTTCGAGGTTGTTATCTCACTCAAGCCATTTAATTCAACTGGTGCATCTCTCTTTTAAATCATTTCAACGGTGTTTATTTTGAGTGGGCCCTAACCCACAGGTCTTTTCCCAGGATCTTATCTGACTCTTCTAATTTTACTGGAGCTATTCCCAAATTCTTTCAAAGTTTGACGTAAGAATGTTTTATCATCAGTCAAATATCTTTCGAATTTTTTTCCTTGTTGGCTCAATCTTTCTATTCTTCATTATTCCGGAGTGTCTCAACAATTCATGGTGGTGTTTCTCGTCGTCATTCTCGAATTTTGAAGACCGAACAAGAGTTTCTCTTAAATCTTGCTCCATTCTCTTCAAGATTCATGGTTCTAGCTTGATGCCATCCTCTCATAATTGTTTTCGATTGTGAGAATTCTTTTCACCCATCCGGAGCATTTCAGGAATTGTTTTCGTTTTTCTTGATCATCCAAAGGCCATCATTTTAGAAGATTTATTCATTCTCAACTTTCAGCTATTGTTCTCCAAAATCTTACCCGTGCATCATTCAAGTTTTCTCTAATCAGTTCGCGATCTCTTCGTTCTCTTGCATCTTGATGCACCCCTTTACTTCGTTTGTTTTCAATTCTTACGGTGGTTTGTTCAAGATTTCTCTTCCTTTGTTTTCATATCAATTTATTCGTTATTTCAATCCTACCAGTGGTTCATCGAAGACCTTCTCAAGTTTGCGCTATATCTTTCCTCAATCCTTTCCAATGAGAATAAGTAGTATGCCAAATCTGCTGCTTGTCATCAATTTAAATTAGTGAAGGATACGCATAACATAATTCTTATTCTTGTTTCATCCAAGTGATCTAGTTTCTTCTTTCTAGAGTTCTTCATCATTTCACATTTCTCGATTCGAGATGCTTCATCTTTTTTTTTCCAGAGTTCCAAGTTTTCCGCATTATCTCGTCGCAAAGCTCAATCTAATCAATGCAAGGATTCATCTTATTCTATTCAAGCTTCCTTTTCTTGCGACCTTCTTTTTATCTATCCAGAGTTATTTGAGAGTTTTCTACATGGTGGTTCGTCAAGGATTCTTTTCATTCTACAATTGTTCTTCAAGATCTCTTTCGGAGTTCAGATCCGCCAAGCTATACTCTCAAATAAACATGGTGCTCAACACATGTTTTGTTCTAAGGAGTTCATGTATTCTTCTTCTTGCATTTCGAAGTGCAATTCTTTATACCTTATCTTTTGAGGTGGTGTTATGTCACTCTTGACAATTTCCCTTCGTGTGTCATGATTCAACAGTTGTCAAGAATGAGATAGTTAAACCCATCAATTTCTTCGAGCATGAGCTTTTCTCAGTCCATCAATCTCTTTGTTGGAGTTATCTTGGGGTATATTTCACCTAAAGCCTTCCCTAAGGATTGTTGATATTTATGGTGCGTATAAATGACCCTAGTTCTTCATTTATCCTCCCGGTGATATAAGCTTCTCGTCTCCTTGTTGATATCAATCCAATCTTTGTTTCCGTTAGTGGCAGGTTGTCACCTCATAATCTAGAGATGTCTTCCATAAGCCCACATCAAGCTTAACCTTTCGTTGGTGATAATCCAACAACTCCGTTCTAGCATTTGTTGTAAGCGTGTGCTCTCAAGATCTTGTTTCCCTCCATTCATTCCATTCCATTCTTTCACTTCTTCCAGAGGCATAGTGATGTTGCTCTCTTCACTCATCATCTCGGATTGTGAAGACCATATTCTTTCATTTGCTTATCCATTCAACCAGAGTGTTGTGTCATCTCTTCAATTTCTTTTCATCTTATCAAGTTTTCCTCTCCTTTCTACTGGAGTGCTATCCAAATTATATCATTCCTATGCCTTCTCTATCTTGTTTTAACCGGAGTGTTGTGTCCTCTGATCAAGTTCTTTTCGTCTTATCAAGTCTTGCATCTCGTTCGAACCGGAGTGCTTGCATGTACCTCTTGTCCATTGTAAAACATTGATTATGTTTTTCAACCTACAAGGTTCACATAATGTTCCTTGTTCCTATTTTCTAATGGAGTGTTTTCAACTTTGTTCATCTTTGTTGTATTCTTTCTTTCAATTTTTTCAACATATCAAGGTTCTTTGGTTTCAATCGTTTGTCAAAGAAGCAACTTAGTTTTACCTCTTCTCTTCCTCTTCCGTTTCTCTCTGGTGCCATCCTAGATCTCGGGATGAGATCCTCTTCTAGTGGTGGAGTGTTGTAACGCCCCAAGACCGGAACTTCAGATGCCTTCCATGGTTTTCGAGATTCGTCGTGTGATTTGTTTGGTTCATTGCTTACTTTTTTGCATCATGTGCACTGCATCATTTCATCTTGCACCTCTTCTTAAAACTCATCCAATTAAATTGTATGGATCTTCGATTCATTTAAATCGAGGGATATTCACTATGGTGATTTCTCTTTAAAACATATTCTCCCAATATTTTAGGGAGATATAAAAATTATATTCCAATAATTTGGAATCACCCATAAACACACTTGCAAAATATCCCAATGCCTTTACTATCTTAATTCTTGGTCTCCAACATTGCCATATATTCTTTCATCATATTCCGGAGCTCCACCAAAAATCCGAACATTTTTGGACACTTCTGAAACCAAGTCCTAGTTCAAACCCATTTGAATTAAATTCAAATGAGTTCGAATAACATCTTTCAATCATGCCTCTCCTATTTTTCATGGACTGTGCACATTTTTACGAGTCCGTGAAAATTATCCCCATGCGCAAATTCCACCCCTACCTTCTCTTCCTTTTATTTCTCTTTTTCTGTTTTGTTTTAAAATGGAAAAAGAATTAAGAGAGAAGGAGAGGAGTAGTGCAGTAGCCCAACTGGGCCTCCCTAGGCCCAACTCCAGCGCTGGCCCATCCCACCTAGGCTCAGCCGCTACCTAACCCTAACACTCTCCCCTGCTGATCACCATCTCGCTCCCTTCCCTCATTCCCTCAGTGCCGCCAGGGGCCTCGACTCGATCCCCTTTCCCCTCGTCTCGATCTTCTTCTCCCTCCAGCGCCCGACCTCCTTTTTCCATTAGCTCTGCCCCGCGGCTTCTCTCCCTCCTGCCCCACCTCCTTCTCCCACCAGCGCCGGCACGCCCGCAGCTGCCATGGACTAGCGCCCTCTGATCCCCACCGCCTTCCTTCCCTAGTCGGTGCCCCTGCTCCCTTTTCCTCCTCATTGCTAGTTCCGCCCATGCCGGAGCATGCGACCAGCCGCAGCTCGACCCCGCATCCCCGCCATAGTACCCCACGAAGCTCCCATGCGCCGCGCGCCCAACATCCCGCTTGCGCCTGCGTCCCTCCATCATCAACGAGGACCACCTCTGGACTCCACGTCCTCTGTTTTGCCTCCTCGCAACCCTACCGCCCCAGTGACCTCGCCGCCGGCGAGTGACCCGCATGCATCAGAGGCCATGGACGTCGCCGCCCCTTGGGAAGCCGCTGTCGACACTACGAACCCTCCCCAACGCCTAGCTCTTTCGTGCTGCCGCCCATGGATCCACGCGTCGCTGGACTTGTCATTGAACGGCGCAGCCTCTTTTGCTTCAGGCCATGCCCAGCCCCGCGTTGACTTCCCCGGCATCTTATTCCGTGAGCATAACAACTGCAAGCCCTACTACCTTCAATTGCAGCCAGTTCGATTTGTCATGTTGGACAGCGACGCCCGCAGATTTCGGACGCGCCAAGTTCTGTTTCAAAATGTTCAGCTACATCCGATGAGGATTTCGACAAGTACCACGACGTCCGTCGATTGCCAAGTACCCCTTCGGATTCTCCTAGTACCATGACTTCGCCTCTTGCTCGACAAGTATCACACCGAACACCAAGTACCAGGACGTTGAGGACCCGCCAAGTTCATCTGCGTGCGTGTACGACTACACATCCGGGATGAGTCGAGTACCTCTACGGAAGACCCGAACGTCTATGAACCGTGTACGACGACCGTCGCCGAAGACCCGTGTAACACAAGCGTCAAGTTCAACTACCGTCGCGTGAGCCACTACTTCCACTATCATCGCCGTGGACCGAGTGTACAACTACTTCCGTCTACATCCCATCGAACTCGAACCGATTCGCTTCGAAATGCATGCTTCGAAGATATAATGCCGAGACGACGCCCGTGAACGAATGCATGTGTTGTATGAGATGCACCACTTGTTTGCTCCGTGTACGAGATGTCCTTGCACGTTCCTCCTCGTTTGCCACGCTGTCGATCCACGGGAACCCGGTATCCGGGCTCACCCCACCATCCTTGCATGACACGGTCCCGTCACATTTCCTTTTGCACTAGTATCCCTGTGAGCTACCGGAACCGATATGTTGCCGTGGCATGATTTTCGGATTCGTTGTTGTGGCACCCCTTTCATTTCCGCCACAATGACAAATTCTTCATAACATGCTCATGTCAATATTTTCATAAAATTGCATAAATTTGCACATGTCATCCGCATCATGATAACAGCATCAAGAATGTTTAAAATTGTTGTTGCATTAAATTGCTAATGCACATGAGGATTTACCGAAATTGTTGTTTGATGTTTCAGGCCTCATTTAAAATGCCTAACTGTGTTTTTTACTCATGTTTCACCTCTTGCCATGTTAAGAGCATTTAATTTCGTTGGGTACATAATCGGGAGTGAACTAAATAATTGATGTGGTGTTTCGTCAATATGCACTCGTTGCATATTGAGCTCCACTTAACTTGTAGTTTTGTTTGTGCACTTTGCCATGCCATGCATATTTAAACTGGACATGCATCATCCTTGTTTGTGCATCATGCCATGTTTATGCTTGTGTGTTTACCATGTTGTTTTCTTCGTTCCGGTGTTGCTTCTTCATGTTAGTTCCGGTAACATTGCGTTTGTGAGGATCCGTTCGACTACGTCCGTTTGTCTTCTTCATGGACTCGTTCTTCTTCCTTGTGGGATCTCAGGCAAGATGACCATACCCTCGAAATCACTTCTATCTTTGCTTGCTAGTTGTTCGCTCTATCGCTATGTCGCGCTACCTACCACTTGTTTATCATGCCTCCCATATTGCCATGTCAAGACTCTAACCCACCTTCCTAGCAAACTGTTGTTTGGCTATGTTACCGCTTTTGCTCAGCCCCTCTTATAGCGTTGCTAGTTGCAGGTGAAGTTGAAGTTTGTTCCATGTTGGAACAAGTTTATGTTGGGATATCACAATATATCTTATTTTACTTAATGCATCTATATACTTGGTAAAGGGTGGAAGGCTCGGCCTTATACCTGGTGTTTTGTTCCACTCTTGCCGCCCTAGTTTCTGTCATACCGGTGTTATGTTCCTTGATTTTGTGTTCCTTACGCGGTTGGGTGTTATGGGAACCCCTTGACAATTCGCTCTGAATAAAACTCCTCCAGCAAGGCCCAACCTTGCTTTTAACATTTGCCACCTAAGACTTTTTCCCTTGGGTTCTGCAGACTCAAGGGTCATCTTTATTTGAAACCCCCGGGCCAGTGCTCCTCCAATTGTTGGTCCAAACTGGGCGATGTCCAGTGCCCCCTGGGCAACTAGGGTCTATGCCAACCCGACGTCTTGCCCATCCAGTGTGCCCTGAGAACGAGATACATGCGACTCCTATCGGGATTTGTCGGCACATCGGATGGCTTTGCTGGTCTTGTTTTACCATTGTCGAAATGTCTTGTAATCGGGTTTCCAAGACTGATTGGGTCTTTTCGGGAGAAGGAATATCCTTCGTTGACCGTGAGAGCTTGTGATGGGCTAAGTTGGGACACCCCTGCAGGTTATAAACTTTTGAGAGTCATGCCCATGATTATGTGGCAGATGGGAATTTGTTAATATCTGGTTGTAGAGAACTTGACACTTAACTTAATTATAATGCATCAACCGCGTGTGTATCCATGATGGTCTCTTTTCTACGGAGTCTGGGAAGTGAACACGGTTTTGGAGTTATGTTTGTGTGTAAGTGGTTTCAGGATCACTTCTTGATCACTTCTAGCTTCACGACCATTGCGTTGCTTCTCTTCTCGCTCTTATCTGCCTATGTTAGCCACCATATTGCTTAGTGCTTGCTGCAGCTCCACCTCACTACCCTTCTCCTACCCATAAGCTTAAATAGTCTTGATCTCGTGGGTGTGAGATTGCTGAGTCCTCATGACTCACAGATACTTGCAAACAGTTGCAGGTGCCGATGATACCAGTGCAGGTGACGCAACCAAGCTTAAGTGGAATCTCAATGAAGATCTTGGTCGTTGTTATGTGTCTTTTTCGATTGATCAGTAGTGGAGCCCAGTTGGGACGATCGAGGATCTAGCATTTGGGTTTGTCTTCTTTTATTCTGGTTCCATAGTCGGTCCTTGATTGTACTCTGGATGATGTATGTTTAACTTGTTATTTGTGTGAAGTGGCGATTGTAAGCCAACTCTTTATCTCTTTCTTATTCAGTACATGGGATTGTGTGAAGATTACCCCACTTGCGACTAAACCACCATGCGGTTATGCCTCTAAGTCGTGCCTCGACACGTGGGAGATATAGCCGCATCATGGGTGTTACAATGAGTCCATGCAGAGGTATACACATTGGCAGAGGCTGGTATATGGGGCGTTCATGGCCAGTCAAAAGCTCAAGCAATATTTCCTTGGTAATCCCATCAATGTGGTTAGTTATGCTCCCTTAGGGGATATTATTCAAAACAGAGAGGCCACGGGTAGGGTAGCCAAGTGGGCCATTGAACTTGGACCCCATGGTTTGAATTATATGCCTCGAACAGCTATCAAGTCTCAAGCACTTGGGGATGGCATTAATGATTGGACAAAGTTGCGGATGCCTAAGGAGAAGCCGCATAGCGCATATTGGACTATTCACTTCGATGGATCCAGGCAGTTGGAAGGCTCAAGGGCTGGAGTTATTTTGACTTCCCCACAAGGTGATAAATTTGTTATGTTTTAAGGTTGATGTTCCCTTGTACTAACAATGCAGCTAAGTATGAAGCCTTACCCCATGGTCTTCGGATGGCTAAAGAGATGAATCTAAGCCGGGTGAGGTGTTTTGGTGACTCGGACTTAGTGGCTCAGCAAGTTTCAGGTACTTGGTATTCTAAGGACCCACTCATGGTGGCTTATCGCCAAGAGGTGGATGCTATTGCTAGTCACTTCAAGGGCTATCAAGTAGACCATGTTGATTGGAGGAAAAATAAGGTGACTGATGCTTTAAGCCGGTTGGGGTCCCAGCGTAAGCTGGTGCCACCCAATGTTTTCCTTGATATTCTGCATAACCCTTTAGTAAAATTGCCTACAGAGGAAGATCTTGCTATTCCTGACCCGGAGGCACAGCTGGTGGCGGCTCTTCATACTATTCCTGACTAGACAGTTCCATATTTGGCTTATATGACCCGGGGCGAGTTACCTGAGGATGAAACTTTGGCCAGGCAGATAACCCGGCGGTCTAAGTCAATGACTATTTTCAATGGGGAATTGCACCTTTGCAGTGTCACAGGGGTGTTTCAATGTTGTGTTTCTCCTGAGAAGGGCCGTGAGATTCTATGACAGATTCATGAAGGAGATTGTGGTCATCATGCCGGCTCTAAGTCTCTCGTGGTCAAGGCTTTTTGTCATGGTTTTTATTGGCTGACGGCTCATGCTGATGTAGAAGATTTGGTCAGTAGATGCGATGGTTGTCAGAAATTTCCAAGAAGAGCTCATATTCCGGCTCAAGAATTGAGGATGATTCCAATTGATTGGCCGTTTGTAGTCTGTGGGCTTGATATGGTTGGACCTTTCAAAAGGTCCAAGGATAAAAATACCCACCTTTTGGTGGAGGTTGACAAATTTACAAAGTTGGTTGAAGCAGAGCCGGTTAGTAAATGTGACACGGCGACAGCGGTTCAATTCATCAAAAAGGTGATTTTCCGTTTTGGTTTTCCCCCACAGCATTATAACTGATAATGGCACTAATCTGTCCAAGGGTGCTATGAAAGAGTTTTGTTAATGAGAGCATATTCGACTTGATGTATCATCAGTAGCTCACCCCCAGTCCAATGGTCAAGCTGAAAGATCCAATCAGGAAATTTTGAGAGGCATCAAGCCCCGGCTTATGGTCCCTTTGCAGAGGACGCCGGGTTGTTGGGTGGAGGAATTACCCTCAGTGTTATGGAGCATCGATATCACCCCCAACAAATCTACGGGTTACACGCCTTTCTCTATGGTTTATGAAGCAGAGGCGGTTCTCCCTAGTGACATCCATCATGATTTGCCTTGTGTGGTGGCTTATGTTGAAGCTGATAATGAAAAAGCACGTCAGGATGCTATTGACCTGTTGGATGAGGAGCGTGACCTTGCGGTGGCTCGTTCGGCGATTTACCAGCAAGATCTGCACCGTTATCATAGCCGTCGGGTTAAACCCAGGACCTTTCAAGAAGGCGATGGTGCTTCAGCTTATCCAGGAACAAACTGATATGCACAAACTATCCCTGCCTTGGGAAGGACCCTTTGTGGTAAGCAAAAATCTGAACAATGGGTCATACTACCTTATCGATGTTCGAGACCACAAGGACTCACGCACGTCGGAGAAGGAGACCCGCCGACTGTGGAATATTGCTCATCTTCGGCCTTATTACACCTGAGCCACTGGCTCTTGTGATGTACATATTTTGGCAATGTATATGTTATGATGAATATAATAAAGCTGGCATCCCTGCTAAGTCAGGGCCTGTGTCATTTCATTTATAAGAATAATGAGTCTTTATTATTACTTCATATGATCACTTTGGGGCTTCCTGCTCATTGAGCTTAGCTATGACTACCCTCTTGATCTGGCTTGTACGCCATAGTTACCAAATACTTGGGGGCTTCCTGCTCATTGAAAATAGCTATGACTACCCTGATGATCTGGCTTGTACGCCTGGAATGAAATATTACTTCGGGGCTCTTGTTAATGGATAGAGCCTCGATGACCCTTGTAATAGGCTTGGACACCTCGTGTATTCACCAAAAAATCCGGGTTATCCTGCCTTTATAAGTCTGCCACTCCGCCTAGGTAATCCTGGAATGACTCGCCATACTCTTGATAGTCAATCTTATAAAGACCCTGAACTTGTCAAAGTTAAAACGGTGATTGGTCATGTGAGGCCCGGCTTACAAGGTTTGAATGAAAGTTTAACTTAGTGGCTATGCGGCCCTTGAAAAGCACTTGATTTTGAGGCCTGGCAGCCTATGAAAGCCTTTGTTTTTTGATTTATATTTGATTTGAACATTTTTTGAGGTTCATCTCTTGTGATATGTTAATACATGGTTTAAAATCAATGAGGACTATGTTGCCTTATGGTTCATATATGAAACTATCCGGCGTTTGTTAACCCGGCCTGGCTTTGAACTTTAAGTCGACGGCATATGATGATCTTGTGCTTACAGTACTGGCTCTAAGCTTTGGGATGTTACCCCTTGCTGCATATGGCGTCGTGAGCCGGCGGTATGGATTAATTGAACAGCGCGTTGTGCTCTCAATTTTTGGGTTGTAACCCTTACTGCACAGGTATGATAAACCGGCAGTGTGTCGGATTGCGGGTTCCGGCAAACCCTTGTGAGGTTCGAACTCTGGGGTGCGCATGAAGAACACTCTCTTCCTCGCTCGCCCACTCAACGATTCCACGGCCTAGCTCGATAGACCCAAAGAACAAGATACGCGAGGGTTTATACTAGTTCGGGCTACCTTGCGGTGTAATACCCTACTCCAGTTTGTGGGTGGATTGCCTCAGGGTGCCGAGGATGAACTAATACAATGGATGAATAGCCTTAGGAGGTGAGGTGTTCTTGGGCTCGATGAACTGGTGAGCTCGTTAGGGTGGAATGAATCCGATCCCCCCTCCCCCTCTATGGTGGTGGCTAAGTCCAATTTATAGAGGCCTTGGTCCTCTTCCCAAATGTTAGGCGAGAAGGGATCCCACAATGGCCAAGTTTGAAGGGGGGCAACTAGTACAAGCTATCCTAACAAAAGGTGGTCTTCGCCTGCCATAGGCTCTAGTGGTGATGCTATTGTGGGCTCCGCAATGACCTCCGTCCTACCGTCCTGCTGGTCTTGGTCTTCTTACACCGATATGGAAACCTTTGCCTGATTCCTCAGGACCCCGTGCCTGTGCTTGCCTCCTTAGCACCAAAGAGAAAACTAGTACACTGCGCTTGCTGGTGCTTGCCTGGCCTTGGTTGTCCTGGCTCACGTCACATGAACCTCACGAGGTGCTCCCTGCATAGATATCCCCGCTCCTCAGGAGCCAGCCTAGTGAAGCTTGTTGGAAATATGCCCTAGAGGCAATAATAAAAGTATTAATATATTTCATTGTTCATGATAATTGTCTTTTATTCATGCTATAACTGTATTATCTGGAAATCGTAATACACGTGTGAATACTTAGACCACACTATGTCCCTGGTAAGCCTCTAGTTGACCAGCTCATTGTGATCAACAGATAGTCATGGTTTCCTGACTATGGACATTGGATGTCATTGATAACGGGATCACATCATTAGGAGAATGATGTGATGGACAAGACCCAATCCTAAGCATAACATAAAAGATCGTGTAGTTCGTTTTGCTAGAGCTTTGCAAGTGTCAAGTATCTCTTCCTTCGACCATGAGATCGTGTAACTCCCGGATACCGTAAGAGTGCCTTGGGTGTATCAAACGTCACAACGTAACTGGGTGACTATAAAGGTGCATTACAGGTATCTCCGAAAGTAGCTGTTGGGTTGACACGGATCGAGACTGGGATTTGTCACTCCGTATGACGGAGAGGTATCTCTGGGCCCACTCGGTAATGCATCATCATATTGAGCTCAATGTGACCAAGGTGTTGGACACGGGATCATGCATTACATTACGAGTAAAGTGACTTGCCGGTAACGAGACTGAACAAGGTATTGGGATACCGACGATCGAGTCTCGGGCAAGTAACGTACCGATTGACAAAGGGAATTGCATACAGGGTTTGATCGAATCCTCGACATCGTGGTTCATCCGATGACAACATCGAGGAGCATGTGGGAGCCATCATGGGTATCCAGATCCCGCTGATGGTTATTGACTGAGAGCGTCTCGGTCATGTCTGCATGTCTCCCGAACCCGTAGGGTCTACACACTTAAGGTTCGGTGACGCTAGGGTTATGAAGATATGTATATGCAGAAACCCGAATGTTGTTCGGAGTCCCGGATGAGATCCCGGACGTCACGAGGAGTTCCGGAATGGTCCGGAGGTAAAGAATTATATATAGGAAGTGCTATTTCAGGCATCGGGACAAGTTTCGGGGTTATCGGTATTGTACCGGGACCACCGGAAGGGTCCCGGGGGTCCACCGGGTGGGGCCACCTGTCCCGGGGGGCCACATGGGCTGTAGGGGGTGCGCCTTGGCCATCATGGGCCAAGGGCACCAGCCCCTATAGGCCCATGCGCCTAGGGTTTCCCCCTAGGAGGAGTCCTAGTGGTGGAAGGCACCCCTAGGTGCCTTGGGGGGGAGGGAAACCTCCCCTAGGCCGCCGCCCCCCTAGTAGATCTCATCTACTAGGGCTGGCGCCCCCCCTGGCACCCCTATATATAGTGGGGGAGAGGAGGGACTTCAGACACCAGCCCCTGGCGCCTCCACCTCCCCCCGTTACGTCTCTCCCTCGTAGTCTCGGCGAAGCCCTGCTGCTGTGACGCCCTGCATCCACCACCATGCCGTCGTGCTGCTGGATCTTCATCAACCTCTCCTTCCCCTTGCTGGATCAAGAAGGAGGAGACGTCTCCCGTCACGTACGTGTGTTGAACGCGGAGGTGCCGTCCGTTCGGCGCTGGTCATCGGTGATTTGGATCACGTCGAGTACGACTACATCATCACCTTGCAAGCTTCCGCACGCGATCTACAAGTGGTATGTAGATGCAAACTCTCTCCCTAGACTCGTTGCTTAGATGAACTCATAGATGGATCTTGGTGAAACCGTAGGAAAAATTTTAATTTTCTGCAACGTTCCCCAACAGTGGCATCATGAGCTAGGTCTATGCGTAGTTCTCTTTGCACGAGTAGAACACAACTTTGTTGTGGGCGTGGATTTTGTCATCTTACTTGCCTCTACTAGTCTTTTCTTGCTCAACGGTATTGTGGGATGAAGCGGCCCGGACCAACCTTACACGTACACTTACGTGAGACCGGTTCCACCGACTGACATGCACAAGTTGCATAAGGTGGCTGGCGGGTGTCTGTCTCTCCCACCTTAGTTGGAGCGGAATCGATGAACAGGGCCCTTATGAAGGGTAAATAGAAGTTGATAAAATCACGTTGTGGTGATTCGTAGGTAAGAAAACGTTCTTGCTAGAACCCAATTGCAGCCACGTAAAAGATGCAACAACAATTAGAGGACGTCTAACTTGTTTTTGCAGCGATTGATCATGTGATGTGATATGGCCAGAAGTTGTGATGAATGATGAATTGTGATGTATGAGATCATGTTCTTTGTAATAGGATTCACGACTTGCATGTCGATGAGTATGACAACCGGCAGGAGCCATAGGAGTTGTCTTTATTTTTTTGTATGACCTGCGTGTCATTGAATAACGTCATGTAAACTACTTTACTTTATTGCTAAACGTTAGTCATAGAAGTAGAAGTAGTCGTTGGCGTGACAACTTCATGAAGACACGATGATGGAGATCATGATGATGGAGATCATGGTGTCAAGCCGGTGACAAGATGATCATGGAGCCCCGAAGATGAAGATCAATGGAGCTATATGATATTGGCCATATCATGTCACAACTATATAATTGCATGTGATGTTTATTATGTATTATGCATCTTGTTTACTTAGGACGACGGTAGTAAATAAGATGATCCCTTATAAAATTTCAAGAAGTGTTCTCCCCTAACTGTGCACCGTTGCTACAGTTCGTCGTTTCTAAGCACCACGTGATGATCGGGTGTGATGGATTCTTACGTTCACATACAACGGGTGTAAGACAGTTTTACACAGCGAAAACACTTAGGGTTAACTTGACGAGCCTAGCATGTGCAGACATGGCCTCGGAACACGGAGACCGAAAGGTCGAACACGAGTCGTATGGAAGATACGATCAACATGAAAATGTTCACCGACGATGACTAGTCCGTCTCACGTGATGATCGGACACGGGCTAGTCGACTCGGATCGTGTAACACTTAGATGACTAAAGGGATGTCTAATCTAAGTGGGAGTTCATAATTTGATTAGAACTTTATTATCATGAACTTAGTCTAAAACCTTTGCAAATATGTCTTGTAGATCAATGGCCAACGCTAATGTCAACATGAAATTCAACGCGTTCCTAGAGAAAACCAAGCTGAAAGATGATGGCAGCAACTATACGGACTGGGTCCGGAACCTGAGGATCATCCTCATAGCTGCCAGGAAACAATATGTCCTAGAAGGACCGCTAGGTGACGCTCCCGTCCCAGAGAACCAAGACATTATGAATGCTTGGCAGTCTCGCGCTGATGATTACTCCCTCGTTCAGTGCGGCATGCTTTACAGCTTAGAACCGGGGCTCCAAAAGCGTTTTGAGCATCACGGAGCATATGAGATGTTCGAAGAGCTGAAACTAGTTTTCCAAGCTCATGCCCGGGTCGAGAGATATGATGTCTCCGACAAGTTCTACAGTTGTAAGATGGAGGAAAACAGTTCTGTCAGTGAGCAATCCTGAAGATGTCTGGGTTGCACAACCGTATGACCCAGCTGAACATTAACCTCCCAGATGAGGCGGTCATTGACAGAATCCTCCAGTCGCTCCCACCAAGCTACAAGAGCTTTGTGATGAACTACAACATGCAGGGAATGGAGAAGACCATTCCTGAAGTGTTCTCGATGTTGAAGTCAGCAGAGGCTGAAATCAAGAAAGAACATCAAGTGTTGATGGTCAATAAGACCACTAAGTTCAAGAAGGGCAAGGGTAAGAAGAACTTCAAGAAAGACGGCAAAGATGTTGCCGCGCCTGGTAAGCCAGTTACCGGGAAGAAGTCAAAGAATGGACCCAAGCCTGAGACTGAGTGCTTTTATTGCAAGGGGAAGGGTCACTGGAAGCGGAACTGCCCCAAATACTTAGCGGATAAGAAGGCCGGCAACACCAAAGGTATATTTGATATACATGTGATTGATGTGTACCTTACCAGTACTCGTAGTAACTCCTGGGTATTTGATACCGGTGCCGTTGCTCATATTTGTAACTCACAGCAGGAGCTGCGGAATAAACGGAGACTGGCGAAGGACGAGGTGACGATGCGCGTCGGGAATGGTTCCAGAGTCGATGTGATCGCCGTCGGCACGCTGCCTCTACATTTACCTACGGGATTAGTTTTGAACCTTAATAATTGTTATTTAGTGCCAAGTTTGAGCATGAACATTGTATCTGGATCTCGTTTAATACGAGATGGCTACTCATTTAAGTCTGAGAATAATGGTTGTTCGATTTATATGAGAGATATGTTTTATGGTCATGCTCCGATGGTCAATGGTTTATTCTTAATGAATCTCGAGCGTAATATTACACATGTTCATAGTGTAGATGCCAAAAGATTTAAAATTGATAACGATAGTCCCACATACTTGTGGCACTGCCGCCTTGGTCACATTGGTGTCAAGCGCATGAAGAAGCTCCATGCCGATGGACTTTTAGAGTCTCTTGATTATGAATCGTTTGACACGTGCGAACCATGCCTCTTGGGCAAAATGACCAAGACTCCGTTCTCCGGAACAATGGAGCGAGCAACCAACTTGTTGGAAATCATACATACCGATGTGTGCGGTCCAATGAGCGTTGAGGCTCGCGGAGGATATCGTTATGTTCTCACTCTCACAGATGACTTGAGTAGATATGGGTATGTCTACTTAATGAAACACAAGTCTGAGACCTTTGAAAAGTTCAAGGAATTTCAGAATGAGGTGGAGAATCAACGTGACCGAAAGATAAAATTCTTACGATCAGATCGTGGAGGAGAATACTTAAGTCACGAATTTGGTACACACTTAAAGAAATGTGGAATCGTTTCACAGCTCATGCCGCCTGGAACACCTCAGCGAAACGGTGTGTCCAAACGTCGTAATCACACTCTATTGGATATGGTGCGGTCTATGATGTCTCTTACCGATTTACCGCTATCATTTTGGGGATACGCTCTAGAGACAGCTACATTCACTTTAAATAGGGCACCGTCTAAATCCGTTGAGACGACACCGTATGAATTATGGTTTGGAAAGAAACCTAAGCTGTCGTTTCTAAAAGTTTGGGGATGCGAAGCTTATGTCAAGAAACTTCAACCTGAAAAGCTCGAACCCAAGTCGGAAAAATGCGTATTCATAGGATACCCTAAGGAAACTGTAGGTATACCTTCTACTTAAGATTCGAAGGCAAGATCTTTGTTGCCAAGAACGGATGCTTTCTGGAAAAAGAGTTTCTCTCGAAAGAAGTAAGTGGGAGGAAAGTAGAACTCGATGAAGTACTACCTCTTGAGCGGGATAGTGACGCAGCACAGGAAACCGTTCCTGTGATGCCCACACCAACTGAAGAGGAAAACCATGATAATGATCAAGGGACTTCGGATCGAGTTACTGTTGAACTTCGTAGGTCCACAAGGACATGTTCCGCACCAGAGTGGTACGGCAACCCTGTCCTGGAAATCATGTTGTTAGACAACAATGAACCTTCGAACTATGAAGAAGCAATGGCGGGCCCGGATTCCAACAAATGGCTTGAAGCCATGAAATCCGAGATAGAATCCATGTATGAAAACAAAGTATGGACTTTGACAGACTTGCCCGATGATCGGCGAGAGATAGAAAACAAATGGATCTTTAAGAAGAAGACGGACGCGGATGGTAATGTTACCATCTATAAAGCTCGACTTGTCGCTAAGGGTTATCGACAGGTTCAAGGGATTGACTACGACGAGACATTCTCTCCCGTAGCGAAGCTAAAGTCCGTCCGAATCATGTTAGCAATTGCCGCATACTATGATTATGAGATATGGCAGATGGACGTCAAAACAGCATTCCTTAACGGGCATCTTAAGGAAGAACTGTATATGATGCAGCCGGAAGGTTTTGTCGATCCTCGGAACACTAACAAAGTATGCAAGCTCCAGCGATCCATTTATGGACTGGTGCAAGCATCTCGGAGTTGGAACATTCACTTTGATGAGATGATCAAAGCGTTTGGGTTTATGCAGACTTATGGAGAAGCCTGCGTTTACAAGAAAGTGAGTGGGAGCTCTGTAGCATTTCTCATATTATATGTAGATGACATACTCCTGATGGGAAATAATATAGAATTTCTGGACAGCATTAAGGCCTACTTGAATAAGTGTTTTTCGATGAAGGACCTTGGAGAAGCTGCTTATATATTAGGCATCAAGATCTATAGAGATAGATCGAGACGCCTCATAGGTCTTTCACAAAGCACATACCTTGATAAGATTTTGAAGAGATTCAGAATGGATCAGTCCAAGAAGGGGTTCTTGCCTATGTTACAAGGTATGAGACTGAGCTCAGCTCAGTCACCAACCACGGCAAAAGATAAAGAAGAGATGAGTGTCATCCCCTATGCTTCAGCCATAGGATCTATTATGTATGCCATGTTGTGTACCAGACCCGATGTAAACCTTGCCGTAAGTTTGGTAGCAAGATACCAAAGTAATCCCGGCAAGGAACACTGGACAACGGTCAAGAATATCCTGAAGTACCTGAAAAGGACAAATGACATGTTTCTCGTTTATGGAGGAGACGAAGAGCTCGTCGTAAAGGGTTACGTCGACGCTAGCTTCGACTCAGATCTGGATGACTCTAAGTCAAAAACCGGATACATGTATATGTTGAATGGTGGAGCAGTAAGCTGGTGCAGCTGCAAGCAGAGCGTCGTGGCGGGATCTACATGTGAAGCGGAGTACATGGCAGCCTCGGAGGCAGCACATGAAGCGATTTGGGTGAAGGAGTTCATCACCAACCTAGGAGTCATACCCAATGTGTCGGGGCCGATCAAACTCTTCTGTGACAACACTGGAGCTATTGCCCTCGCAAAGGAGCCCAGGTTTCACAAGAAGACCAGGCACATCAAGCGTCGTTTCAACTCCATCCGTGAAAATGTTCAAGATGGAGACATAGAGATTTGCAAAGTGCACACGGATCTGAATGTCGCAGATCCGCTGACTAAACCTCTCTCGCGTGCAAAACATGATCAACACCAGAACTCTATGGGTGTTCGATTCATCACAATGTAACTAGATTGGTGACTCTAGTGCAAGTGGGAGACTGTTGGAAATATGCCCTAGAGGCAATAATAAAAGTATTATTATATTTCATTGTTCATGATAATTGTCTTTTATTCATGCTATAACTGTATTATCTGGAAATCGTAATACACGTGTGAATACTTAGACCACACTATGTCCCTGGTAAGCCTCTAGTTGACCAGCTCGTTGTGATCAACAGATAGTCATGGTTTCCTGACTATGGACATTGGATGTCATTGATAACGGGATCACATCATTAGGAGAATGATGTGATGGACAAGACCCAATCCTAAGCATAGCATAAAAGATCGTGTAGTTCGTTTTGCTAGAGCTTTGCAAGTGTCAAGTATCTCTTCCTTCGACCATGAGATCGTGTAACTCCCGGATACCGTAAGAGTGCCTTGGGTGTATCAAACGTCACAACGTAACTGGGTGACTATAAAGGTGCATTACAGGTATCTCCGAAAGTAGCTGTTGGGTTGACACGGATCGAGACTGGGATTTGTCACTCCGTATGACGGAGAGGTATCTCTGGGCCCACTTGGTAATGCATCATCATATTGAGCTCAATGTGACCAAGGTGCTGGACACGGGATCATGCATTACGGTACGAGTAAAGTGACTTGCCGGTAACGAGACTGAACAAGGTATTGGGATACCGACGATCGAGTCTCGGGCAAGTAACGTACCGATTGACAAAGGGAATTGCATACAGGGTTTGATCGAATCCTCGACATCGTGGTTCATCCGATGACAACATCGAGGAGCATGTGGGAGCCATCATGGGTATCCAGATCCCGCTGATGGTTATTGACTGAGAGTGTCTCGGTCATGTCTGCATGTCTCCCGAACCCGTAGGGTCTACACACTTAAGGTTCGGTGACGCTAGGGTTATGAAGATATGTATATGCAGAAACCCGAATGTTGTTCGGAGTCCCGGATGAGATCCCGGACGTCACGAGGAGTTCCGGAATGGTCCGGAGGTAAAGAATTATATATAGGAAGTGCTATTTCAGGCATCGGGACAAGTTTCGGGGTTATCGGTATTGTATCGGGACCACCGGAAGGGTCCCGGGGGTCCACCGGGTGGGGCCACCTGTCCCGGGGGGCCACATGGGCTGTAGGGGGTGCGCCTTGGCCATCATGGGCCAAGGGCACCAGCCCCTATAGGCCCATGCGCCTAGGGTTTCCCCCTAGGAGGAGTCCTAGTGGTGGAAGGCACCCCTAGGTGCCTTGGGGGGGAGGGAAACCTCCCCTAGGCCGCCGCCCCCCCTAGTAGATCTCATCTACTAGGGCCGGCGCCCCCCCTGGCACCCCTATATATAGTGGGGGAGAGGAGGGACTTCAGACACCAGCCCGTGGCGCCTCCACCTCCCCCCGTTACGTCTCTCCCTCGTAGTCTCGGCGAAGCCCTGCTGCTGTGACGCCCTGCATCCACCACCACGCCGTCGTGCTGCTGGATCTTCATCAACCTCTCCTTCCCCCTTGCTGGATCAAGAAGGAGGAGACGTCTCCCGTCCCGTACGTGTGTTGAACGCGGAGGTGCCGTCCGTTCGGCGCTGGTCATCGGTGATTTGGATCACGTCGAGTACGACTACATCATCACCTTGCAAGCTTCCGCACGCGATCTACAAGTGGTATGTAGATGCAAACTCTCTCCCTAGACTCGTTGCTTAGATGAACTCATAGATGGATCTTGGTGAAACCGTAGGAAAAATTTTAATTTTCTGCAACGTTCCCCAACAAAGCTGCCCTCAGGGAGGTCTTGGTGTCATTCACCTCGCGAGTGTCTTGAGTTGTTGTTGCTGAAGATTGGCCGTACCAGGCCGCTGGTGGAGCCACGCTCTAGGCCGCAGGCAGGAAAGTCTGGGCACCCCCGTTCCCAGGACGCCGACAGTAGCCCTCGGGCCCAAGGCGCGCTCGGACTTGGCTGCATGGTGAAGCCAAAGCGCAAGTGCGGAGCACCGCGGGGCACAACCGCCTGCGGCCTTGATTGACGTGTGGCGATCGATGGGATGTGGGTGTGGCAACCGTTCGACTTGATGAGACCCTGCTGCATGCAGAAGAAAACCATCATTACATGTGATCGTGGAGGCCGACGGTTGGCCTCCTTCTAGCTATAAATGAAGAGAGGGGTGGAGCCCCTATTGCTCATCTCCTTCTCCACAACGCCTTCTTCTTCTTCCTCCTCCTCGTCTCTCCGTCCTGCCGCGACACTCATGGCGTCGATAAGGACATTATCCGCCGCCGAGAAAGGGAAAACCCCCCGTGAAGAGAAGGGGCCACTTCCACCGAAGAAGAGGCTCGTCTGCTCCCACGACACTGTCGTGAGGCAGGAGGTGACGAGGCCTTGGTACGAGCGGCCTCCTCCCGGCTACCCACTCCCCTTGTGCGCCCAAGCGCAGGGCTCAGGAGAGGGCAGGAGCGCCCCGCGCCGCCCGCACCATGGCCGCGGTTGCCATGTCGTGGTTGCACGAGCCGCCGATCCACAAGCTCATGCCGAGGGCTCCTCGCACGAGTTCGTGATATGGGCGGTGATGCCACCATGCACGTGGATCAAGCTTCCACAGTACTTTGCGAGTTGTGGTTGCAGCATGCCGAGTGCAGCACCCCAGCAACAGGGGCAGAGGTCGAGGTCGTCTCCGCGGGCAAGATCTTCATGACTCGTGGATGGGGCGAGGTCGCCCACGCTTGCTGCATGGAAGGGGCCCTCGCCATCTACTTTGAATATGACGGCGCCTCCATGATGTTTTTCAAGGTCTTCAACGAGGAAGGCCGTCACCTAGAGTGCTGCCCTGGAGGGGGCCGCCAGGACGGCATTGTAGTGGGCGTCGAGCCTGCCCCCAGGCCTGCTGGCAGTTCCTCCAGCAGCAGCGGTGACTCCTAGGAGTCCAGCGAATCTCCTGAGCTTGATGAGTCCCCGGAGACGAGCGACGACAGCTATGTGCCACCGAGCTCTTGTCAAGCCCGGAGCATGGCTGCGGCGTCAGCTCGCCGCCGTCGATGATCTAGGTCGGGTTGGCGTCGGCCTCACGTGGACCACTGTTGGTGATGGTGTCGGCGGTGTTGCCCATAGCTAGGACCCTTGAAGTATTTCCTTCTTTTGTTCCCTGCGAGGAATCGAGACGAACCCCGTGGGGGTGTGTAAAGAAATTGTAATGCTTTTGCTCCGGTGTTTATCACTTGTAACATCCCAAATTTTCAATTTGGAATGTTATACACTAGATCATCATTGCATATCATATTTATTGCATTTTGGTTGATCCTAGAATTTTTTCGCAACTCAAGGACCCTTGGAGAGAGTTGGGGATTTCGTTATTTTCATATTTGAGTTTTCTCAAATTTTGAAATAGGGATCATTTGATTTTATTTATTTTATCTTCAATTATTTCTATTATCAAAATATGAGAGAGGAAATAAAATGACTTTCCCAAAATAAAGAAATATTGAGGATTTAATAAAAAATCAAATAAGATTTTATTTGGTTTATTTGCTATTTTATTTGAATTTAGGAAAAATGCGTGTTTTTCAAAATTTCATTTAGGCCCCAAATAAAGGTTCATCCTATGTGGCTTGATTTTAGAAGCCGGGGAAAATTTATTTTAGGATGTTTGGAGTCCGTTTAGAATTCCTTTTGTTTTTTTTCTGAGCGTAATTTTAAAAAAAACGCAATCGACCTACCGGTCGTGTCCGACCTGGACACGAGGCCCGTCTGGCTTTATAAGCCGGGGAGGCCCAGCCGGAACCCCCCCCAAACCCTAGCCACCCCAAGTCCCCGCCACCACCGCCCCGCGCCGCCCCGCCACCCACGCCGCCCCGCTGCCCCGCCGACGATCGCCGGAGCCACGCCGCCGCCGCCGCCGTTCGCCGGAGCGCCGAGGTAGACGTCGTTGCCTCGGTTTTCATGAAGAAAACTGATCGGTTTTAAAAAAACAAAAAACTTAGATCTGTTTTTTCGTTAGATCGGTTTTTCCGGTTTATTTATTTAGCGAACGTTCGTCCGTTCGTTCGTTTTAACGAACGTTCGTCGTTTTTCTTTTTCTCGGATTAAATTCGCGATTTTTCTGATCGCGATTTCTGATCCGATTTTCGTTTTAGTCTAACTTTTTGCTCATTTATCGGAATCAGGCGATTCAAGCGCCTGGAGTTTCGTCTAGAAACCCTCTTTCCGATTAACCAACTCAAACAAGTTTTTTCCACTGTAAAAATTGCCATAGATCCAGAATAGTAAATGAAGCCTGTTTCTTTTGCCGTTTTGTCTTTCGTTGCTTCGTTCGATTTGATTTTTTTGCCAACCGGAGTTCTTAAGTTGAACCTTCTGGTTAGAGCTCTTATTTGAGTTTTACCTCTGCATTAGTTGAGTACTTATTGTATGCTTGTTTGTGTGCGTTAGAGTACCCGGAGTGCGCCGCTTGTTACTTCGAATCGCTAGGTTTCCCGGATCATCAGCAAGGCAAGTAACACTTTGATCATACCTCCTACTACCCAGTTTTATTGCATTAGATCAATCCTTACGCATTGCATGATTAGGATCTTATTAAATTGTGGTTTTGGGAAGTAGTTGAGGTAGTACCTATTACCTGTTTATTATCAAAACCTTTGGGAGTTACTTCTACGTTGCTTATTATGCCATGCTATGCTAGTAGACGTGGATTGGGTGAGTGTATCCATGACAGATGTGAGTTTGTTAATTAATGGTTTATTTAAGGTGGCAACTTAAACACTCATCTGGGTGGATTGAGGTACCTGGGTATTCCAGGATTGACTATTTTTCTTTATGGACAACCACCCAAGCTCAAAGGGATCATGAGATATTCATGCTAGAAACTTTCGTGTGCAGCCACAAGCTATTATGGCCTCTAGCATAGTTGACTAAGTCGTGCGAACTCTTACAGTGGTAGACTAGCAGATGTAGGGGATGTAGGTGGTACGGTCAAATATGCATATAGAATAGCTTTTCACAAAACTGTAACCATAGAGCTTTCCACCAGCCAAATATGCATATAGAATATCTGTTTCATTCCATTACTCTCTATGTGTTACATTGCCAGCATATTCCATGTGCTGACCCATTTCAAGCTGCAACGTTAATGTTGCAGACTTTTCAGACGACGATTAAGGAGTTTTTAGGTCATGACTCTATACTCAGTGATGCCGTTGGAGTTGATGGACTCACTTATCTTCCAAACCTTCCGCTGTTATCGTTATTAGATGCCCTTATGCCATATTTATTGTAATAAGTTCTCTTTTGGAGACACTCGATGTAATAAGTGTGTGATTGCTACTCTATTATAAATCCTTCAAGTACTGTGTGGTGTCAGCATTACTGATCCAGGGATGACACCGGAGCACAGAGATTGGACCGCTTGAGGACTTGTGGTCGCACGTCTCGCTTTGGCCATGTCCCCCCTTTTCGTCCTCACGGTAGCTTACCACTCTACGCCGGTAGGTCCCAATCCCCAGGCGGGCTTCAGCTGTCGCTGGTATGCCAGGTCGCGATGTCGTGGTCAAGGCTAGGAGGTGAGCGGCCCGAGGTCCGGTAAGACCTCTAAGGCGCGATGCTCAAGAGGCCCCCTTTGGCGTGCAAGCAGCATCCCGGAGGCAGAAAAGGAAGGCGGTATCGCCGGAGCAAGGCTGTCTGAATCAAAATCCCCATTTGTGACATCGTGCTAATGCGAATATGTGACTTATCTTGCCGAGCCGAGGTAGTTCATTGTACGGTGCCAGGTTTGCACTTCAGTGGCGATGTTATTGGGTGAGGCTCACACCGCCTTCCCCCTTCCGTGCTCATCTAAGTGCTCTGCGTCCTTGGGTCCTGTCAGGACCCCGATTCCAAGTCACATCGATCTAGCCGGTAACACCTCATATCACTTTGCAGCCTCACGCACGGTATTCCCACGGGTGTCGCCTTACCATGGCCCGGGACCGTTTGCGCCTTTTGGCTCACGTATATGATAGTGTCGCTAGCATCCATATGACAGAGAACCCGGTCCGACATGGCTAGTCGTGAACCCAAAGTGGCACTAACCTATGGGGACAGGCATACATGAATCACATCGAGCATGTTGGTCAGCAGCGTGTGAATCCGGGCTGTCGCACTGGGCTAATAGGACTCCAGGAACCCAGGCTGTAGCAGGCTAGGCAGGACTTCGGATGTCACCACGTGACATTTCCATGAAGGGACAGACACAGGAACAAAGTAAACACATGCCGGCCAGTCAAGTGTCCTGAGCAGTAGTGCTGGGCTAGCAGGACTCCAGTGAACCGGGCTGTAGCGGACTACTATGGCTCAAGGAAGCACTAGACTACATTTCCCCATAAGAGAGGCTGTCAAGGATAAACAACTAGATTGTCGGATCCCACACATACTAAGCATTTCAATCATACACACAATATGCTCGATATGTGTAAATACAACATGGCATCACAACAAGACTCTACGACTCAAGTATTTATTCAATAGGCTCCGAGGAGCGAGATATTACAAACATGGGTCTCATGACCCATCATTAAGAGCATACAAATCAAAACACATGCGGAAGCTTAACTTGTCTGAATACAAACAACTACAAATGAAGAGGGCTGAGAAGCCTGACTATCTACCAGATCCTGCCGAGGGCACAAGATCGTAGTTGAGGTATCAAGCTAAACGTCAAAGTCCACACGGAACTACTAGCGAGATTGGCGTCTCTCTACAAAACATAAAATAGGCAAACGTGAGTACAAATGTACCCAGCAAGACTTACATCAGAACTATCTACATATGCGTCGGTATCAATAAAGGGGGTGGTGGAGTTTAACTGCAGCAAGCCAGCTTTGACTTAGTGGCTAACCTGAACTACGACTGCAAGCAACTCTTTGAGGTGGCGCACACGAGTCCACATATTCACCATTCAATACACCACTATGGATTCGCTGTCGTTTCCCTACGAGAAGGCCATCCATAGCACTCACGCTTATCTTGCGCATTTTAGAGTATCCACTTTCACTTGTCTATGAACTGTTATAGGCAACCCAAAAGTCCTTTACCGCGGACACGGCTATTCGAATAGATCATTTATAAACCTGCAGGGGTGTACTTCTTCACACACGCTCTCGCCACTTACCACCATGTACACATCGTGTATCTCGGCAACCTTCAAGCGGAAGCCTGGAGAGGGAGTCGGCCACGACCTGACTAACCACACAAGTCTCTAGTCCAGGTTTATCGCCTATTCGGGTTCCATCCACGAGGAGATCCGGACGGAGTTTCGCTCACAACCCCAAACGATGTGTGCACGGTTCCCAAGACACCAAATGGGCGCCCGGTACACTGTGCCACGGTGTATCTACCGCATCATAGCCCACCCCTAGGGTCAGCACTACGCACGGCCGCCAACACATATCCTACAAACACCAGAAACTAGTTGCAACTCCTAGACAGAGGGCAAGGGCAGTTAATAAGTCGAGAGGGTCCATTGGTTTTGGGCCCAATGCGTGGTAGTAGCTGTTCATGGATCACAAACACAGAACTCAGTTCCTAAGAACGGTTTCAATGAGACAACCCACCATGTACTCCTACATGGCCTCTCACCGCTACCTTTACCAAATCGTGTTCACACACTTAGCTCACACACAGTAGGACATGTTCATCACTGTTCCAATTCATCCCCGATGAATCAGACCTGACACAACTCTAAGCAATAGCAGGCATGACAAACAAGCATGAATGAGTAGGCACATCAGGGCTCAAACAACTCCTACTCATGCTAGTGGGTTTCATCTATTTACTGTGGCAATGACAGGTCATGTACAGGATAAGGGGTTCAACTACCGCAGCAAGTAACATATGAAATGTTGTTGTCCTAATGCAGTAAAAGAGAGCAGGAGCGAGGGAGTGGGATTGTATCGGAATGAACAAGGGGGTTTTGCTTGCCTGACACTTCCGAAGATAGTATAGTTCTCCATCGGTGTCATCGATCACATCATCGAAGCAACGTCTATTGAGAGGGGACAATCGCCGGCAAACACAGAAAGAATACAATCAATGCAATGCACGTTATGATGCATGATCATGACATGTCAATATGTTGTGATTTGAGCTAATGCAACTAAAACCAGATTAAATGAAGTTGGTTTGAACCAAATACTCAAATTCAACTCCATATGTGATTATTTAAATGCCACTTATTTGATTTGACCTGTTCAGCAGGCATAAGTTGTTCAAACATGCATGATAATGCCATAATTAGATTCTTTGGATTTTTTTGATCATTTTTCATATATAAATTACTTCATTTGGAGTTATGGTTGAATTTCTATGATTTTTTGAAGTTTAGAACATTTTCTGGAATTTCCTGACAAAGAATAAATCCAGAAAATGAGTTATTGCATCAGCACTGCGTCACTGTGATGTCAGCTGGTCAACAACGCCTAACCAGAGTCAAACCTGACAGTGCGACCCATATATCATTGACTCAGCTAATTAATATAGTTAATTAACCTTAAATTAAGCCTAACTAAAATGTCAGCGGGGCCGGGGCCCACATGTCAGCGGCTAACCTAACTAACCTAAATAGGGTTTGCCCTAACTAACTTAGTTAGCCGGGCGGGGCCCGCATGTCAGTAGCTAAGCTAAATTAGCTAGGTTAGTTAATCCTAATCAAGGTTAGTTAGCAGGGCAGCCCCACCTGTCATTGAGCCAGGGGAGGTCAAACCCCTTGGTCAACTGTGGCTAACGCACTGGCGTTTAGCCGCCGGCGGCAGCAAACGCGGCGGAGGGCGCGGGATTGGTCCTACGGCGCCCAATCGAGCAGGGGAGGGCACGCGCGGGGAGATGGGGCTCTCCCGCATCCAGGACAGCATGCGGCAGCAGCGGGGACGGCCGGAGTCGACGGCACCGACGAGCAGAGCGGCGCCGGAGTTCGGACGTCGACGGACTCGACGCTGCAGGGCACGGCAGGAGCAATGGGTGGTTGCCACGGCCCCATGGTGACGCGCTACATGCGGTGATGCGCTCGGTTTTGAGCTCTGGTGTAGGTGGCCACGGCGACGAGGAGCTCAGGCGGCAGCGCGTGCGGGCAGGCGAGGTGTGTCAACTACGGCTTGCAGCAGAGAAAACAGAGAGGGGGGTTCAGGTCAGGAGCTCACGGCGGGGAAGATGAACAGGTCAGCTGGACGGTGCCGTGGCGTTGCCGGCGATCTCGGACGGCCGAGGAGGAAGACGGCGGTGTTGGGGACAAAGCAGAGCTCCTGGCGCTGCTTGACCCCGTGGAGAGGACGAAGACGTCGTGGCAGAGCTCGGGGATAGCTCAGAGAGGCGAGGGAGAGGCGGCGGCTACGACAACGATGAGCGGCGGCGACGAGCTCCGCTCGGTGGGGGGAGGGAGGGAGCCAGAGGAGGGGGAGAAGGCACGGGAGAGGGAGAAAGCTCGACGGAGAGTGAGAGAGGGTCCAGGGTGTAACGCCCCGAGACCGATGTGCCAGGTGTCCTCCAGTTATTCGCTGTTGTTGCCTTGTCATTGCTTGTGTGTCATGCATTGCATATCATGTCATCATGTGCATTTCATTTGCATACATGTTCGTCTCATGCATCCGAGCATTTTCCCCATTGTCCGTTTTGCAATCCGGCGCTCCTATGTCACCCGGTGTCCCTTTCTACCTCTTTTCATGTGCGGGTGTTAAACATTCTTAAATCGGACCAAGACTTGCCATGCGTCCTTGGTTTACTACCGGTAGACCGCCTGTCAAGTTTCGTACCATTTGGACTTCGTTTGATACTCCAACGGTTAACCGAGGGACCGAAAAGGACTCGTGAGTGTGGCAGCCCAACACCCTTCCAAAGTGGCCCAAAATCCACCTATACCCCCTCCATCATCTCGGTCATTCGATCACGATCGCGTGGCCACAAACCGCACCTCATTTGGACTCTCCTAGCTCCCTCTAGCTATAAATATGTGTTCCCCTCCGAAATTCGCGCAGATGAAACCCTAAAAACTCCTCTGCGCGCCGCCGGACACTTCCTCCCGCGCCGGCCGGACATGTCCACCCCGTCGCCACATCACTACGGCCAACCAGAGGCTGCCACGTCAGCTCGGCCGCCCCTCTCATCCACTCACACGCTGCCACCTGTCCCTGCCTCCCTCTCTCTCCACAGGCGCCGCCGAGGCCCGTCGTGGCCCGCGGGAGGCCCGCCCGAGACAACCCGGGCCCAAGCGCCCCGCACCCTGGACGGATTCGCCCCGCCACGCCTCTTCTTCATCCCCGCGGCCTCGGGAGCTTTGCGCCGCCACCGCCATCGCCGGCGCCGCCACCGCCATCGCCGGCAGCCGCCTTCGCTCGCCGGAGCACGCCCCGTCGCCCGAACGCCTCCCGCCGTTCATCCGGGCCGAGCCGCCCCCGAGCGCCTGCCTCATTTCCTTGCCCGCGCCCCGCCTCGACGGCCGCCGCCGTCGTCAGCTCGCCGTCGCCGTCTCCTTGTCGACCCCTCGTCGCCAGCGGCCTGTGCCTCCTCCTTCCTCCGCCCTGGTCAACGCCGGCGCCTACCGGACCTGCCCCTGCTCCTCGATCCAGATCGGATCGGGAGGATGACCGCAAGCGCCCACGTGGGCCGGCCCAATCGTCCTCGCTGCGGCCCAGCTCCGTCCCCGCCGGCCCACTTCCTCCGGCCCGGTTTATTTTTTTGCGAAGTTATATTTCACCAAGTCCCCGAAGTTTCCGGATTCATATGCCCATGTTCATCATGTCATAACTTTGCATCTGTGGCTCCGTTTTGCGCGTGTAGCATATCAAAATGTTCGTCTCGACGAGTACATCATTTCATCTCTTTGCATCATTTTCATTTGAGCTCATCTTGATGCCCAAAATGCTGTTGGAAGAGGGCTATGTGATGAATTTGTCAGATCTGTTTCAGCAAATAGCTATTTGTCATTTTTGCCATGATTAATGTGTGCATGATATGATCCTGAGCTCTACATGTGTTTTGTTATATGCCATGCCATCTTTATAGCGGTGCTTGCCATGTATTTTTGTGATCTATGTGGTGACTAGCACGAGCTTGCAAAGTAGCGTAATCGGTAATGCTGATTTCAGGGACTTAGAATTTCACGAAGTCCTTGTCCTGATTTTGTGGTTATGCCATATGTTCATGTTGTTTCCTAGTGATCCGTGCCTCTTTTGAGGATGATAAGTAAGGATGTTTTGTTAATATTGTGGTGCTCTATCCATCCATGTCTTTGTTTGCATTTATGGAGCACCCTAGCTTGAGTCAATTGAGCTCTACTTTTGCTATAAAATGATCCTGGCAGATTGTTGACATGTTTAGCGATTTTGCCGAGGATGTTGCTATTGATCTGTGCATGCTATGATGTTGTTCTTGCCATGTCTAGCTTCTATGCCATGTCTTCTTGATGGGTGTATGCTCAGTTTGTCATGACATACTCTGTAGTGAGTGCATCGAGCTCGTAACCATGCCTACTCGTTAACCGATTTGCATGCTCCAGTTTTTCACTAACTCTGAGATATGTTTATGTTTTTGCCATGTTCACATGCTTGCAATTGTATTTTCTGATCCCTTTTGGCTCAAGGTCACTAAGGGACTTTTGTTAAGTGCTTTGAGTAGCTCCATGACATGCCTTTCTTTGCCATGTTAAGTTCCTGTAGCTTGTAGTTTTCATGCTCTAAAGTGTGCTTCCTAATGATAAATTCCAGACGTGTTAATTTCACAAAGTCTGAAACCTGCTATCATTTGCTCTTTTGCCATGCTTGTTTGAACCAGTTAATGAATGAATTAGCTGTAGCTCAGTGTTCATCTTTTGTCAAGCATCATGAGTGGATCCCTGCCATGTATTTTGTTTCCATGTTTGAGTGTTGTAGCTTATTTATCTTGATGCATTTAGTTGGTTACTTGCTGATTATCGCAGGCCGGTGCCATATTTGTTTTGCTTGCCATTTCCAAACTGTGCATCTGATTCCGGTGATCTTTATATCGATTTTGACCGAAATCACCTCCCCTTTACAGTGGCACTCTTGAATTTCCAAGTTGAGGCCAGGTTCAATCATTCCTTGTCAAATCTTGCATATGCATCACATACCGCATCCCGCATATCATACCATGTTCATGTGTTGGTTGTTTACTATGTTGTGTGCTTCTTTCTGGTGTTGCTTCTTCGGGTTGGTTCCATATCGTCGCGTTTGTGAGGACCCGTTCATCTACGTCCATTTGTCTTCTTCATGGACTCGTTCTTCTTCCTTGCAGGATTTCAGGCAAGATGACTATACCCTCGAAATCACTTCTATCTTTGCTTGCTAGATGCTCGCTCTTTTCCTATGCCTATGCTGCGATACCTACCACTTGCTTATCATGCCTCCCATATTGTTGAACCAAGCCTCTAACCCACCTTGTCCTAGCAAACCGTTGTTTCGCTATGTTACCGCTTTGATCAGCCCCTCTTATAGCGTTGTTAGTTGCAGGTGAAGATTGAAGTTTGTTCCTTGTTGGAACATGGAGATGTTGTTCCTTGTTGGGACATGTTTACCTATTGGGATATCACAATACCTATTATTTAATTAATGCATCTCTATAGTTGGTAAAGGGTGGAAGGCTCGGCCTTATGCCTGGTGTTTTGTTCCACTCTTGTCGCCCTAGTTTCCGTCATATCGGTGTTATGTTCCCGGATTTTGCGTTCCTTACGCGGTTGGGTTATAATGGGAACCCCTTGATAGTTCGCCTTGAAGAAAACTCCTCCAGCAAGGCCCAACATTGGTTTTACCATTCGCCACCTAGCCTTTTCTTTCCCTTGGGTTCTGCAGACTCAAGGGTCATCTTTAATTTAACCCCCCCGTGCTAGTGCTTCTCTAAGTGTTGGTCCAACTAAGCGATGTCCGGAGCTACCAGGGGCAACTCTGGGCTGGCCCACCCGACGTCTTGCTCATCCGGTGTGCCCTGAGAACGAGATATGTGCAGCTCCTATCGGGATTTGTCGGCACATCTAGGTGGCTTTGCTGGTCTTGTTTTACCATTGTCGAAATGTCTTGTAACCGGGATTTCGAGCCTCATCGGGTCTTCCCGCTAGAAGGAATATCCTTCATTGACCGTGAGAGCTTGTGATGGGCTAAGTTGGGACACCCCTGCAGGGATTTGAACTTTCGAAAGTCGTGCCCGCGGTTATGGGCAGATGGGAATTTGTTAATGTCCGGTTGTAGAAAACCTGAAGTTGATCTTAATTAAAATACATCAATCGCGTGTGTAACCCTGATGGTCTCTTTCCGGCGGAGTCTGGGGAGTGAACACGGTGTTGGAGTTATGTTTGACGTAGGTTGTTCTAGGATCACTTCTTGATCATAGTTGTTCGACCGTGCTTTTGCCTTCTCTTCTCACTCTCATTTGCGTATGTTAGCCACCAAATATGCTAGTCGCTTGCTGCAGCTCCACCTCATACCTTTTACCTTACCCATAAGCTTAAATAGTCTTGATCGCGAGGGTGCAAGATTGCTGAGTCCCCGTGACTCACAGATACTTCCAAAACCATCTTGCAGGTGCCGATGATACCGAGCAGGTGACGCAACCAAGCTCAAGGAGGATCTCAATGAAGATATGTCCTTTATGTTGTTCCGTTTCCAGTTGATTAGTATTGGAGCCCAGTTGGCGTCGATCGGGGATCTGTGTAGCTTTTGGTGTAGTCTTCTTTCATTTTGGTTCCGTAGTCGGACCCTGATTGTATTTGCTTGATGTAATGCTTTATTCATGTAATTGTGTGAAGTGGCGATTGTAAGCCAACTATGTCTCTTTTCCCTTATGTATTACATGGGTTGTGTGAAGATTACCTCACTTGCGACATTGCTTTCAATGCGGTTATGCCTCTAAGTCATGCTTCGACACGTGGGAGATATAGCCGCATCGTGGGCATTAGAAGTTGGTATTCAAAGCCTTCCCCGACCTTAGGAGCCCCCTGCTTGATCGAATCACTGGCGTTATTGAGTCTAGAAATGATTTGAGTCATTTAGGAAGTATATATGGGAGAGTTAGGAATTATTTTTACTCCTCAATCCCTTCATCGCTCTGGTGAGGCATCCTGACGTAGAGTTTTGACTCTTCTCTTCTCAATTTTCACTAAAAAAAATTTAGGATCACGCGAGTATCTTGGAATCGTTCTGATGGTTTTGTGACGAGAACATTGTTCTTGGTGCCTCCTGTCATTTAGGGGTTGTGGCAGTGTCCCGAGGAGTTGAGCTCCGAGGTGTTGTCATCACAATTTTATCGTTGCAGTTCTAGAATACCTGAGTTCAGTTTCGCCGACATCGAAAATCTCTTTTATGAATTTGTTGGTGAGATAACCTCGTCGTCACCCAATACTGGGGCGGGAGTTCGGGAGTATTGCCATAAATTGTATAACGGATGCTTTTCGAAGGTTGAGGTAAATGATTTCTGAAGGTTTCTTGGTTATTTGTTGAAGAATGGATACAGCTGGATGTAGGATTTGCTAGTTTTGGGTGAGATATTATGCTTCCCCTGTATCCCCAACACCTGATTGCATAACCGGAAAATTTCGAGAGTTTATAAGTGGGAATTCAAGTAGCTCTTAGGGTATCTTTCCGACAGATGTATGATATGAAATTGGGGTCCGACGCCTAGTGGTCCGCCTATTCACGGTTGGTTTTACAGTGGTCTCGTTATGTCTTAAAGAGTCCTTGGCGATGCCGACTCGGGGACGCTTCGTATGTCATGTGCACTGCCTTGTACATAATGGTGCTGTACGATCGATCCCGTGTAGGCCCCACTATGAAAACTTCGGACGAAATCTCTATCATATGTTTGTTCCGGCTTATTCTGCAAGTCAATCCTTGTTTTGTTTTGAGTTGTGCTATTCGAGTTGCTTCGAAGTCAAGTGTTGATCCATACCTTCCCTAAGCGGTGTTCTCATATTTCTATGTGAATACCAATCCTTCATGATCATCGAGATTGCCATGTCAATCCGTTTCAACCGGTGTGCTTCTCTTCAAGTGGGTCAAATCTTGTCATTTTTTGCAAGATCAATTATCAGTCCTGCTCAACGTTGTTCGTTTCATCTGTCCTCAAGTTGCCTTTGTTTTTCCCACCCACCCACCTTTTTTCTTCAAGGATTCAGATTTCTTAATCACTATCCATTTTATTGATGGAAGTCTCTCCATTCTTTTTCCTTCATGTTTTTACCCGGTGTTTCTCATGAAGATGCTCTACTCATTCTTCATTCTCCATTCTTTTCTTCTCCGGTGGTTTCAATTCAAGCTTTTGGTGTTGATCATATCCTTTCCTCGTTTCAGAAGTTTTATCATACTGGTGCACCTCATAATCATCCACTCTTCGCTATTCATTTGTTCCGGAGTGCTCAAGAAATCTCAGAAGATTCGTGTTTCCACTCTGCTTTCGTAATCCTTTCAAGCTCTTTCGAGATTGTTAGCTCATTCTAGCCATTTAATTCAACCGATGCAACCTCTCTTTTAAATCTTGTCAACGGTGTATCTTTTGAGTGGGCCCTAACCCACAAGTCTTTTCCCAGGATCTTACCTGACTCTTCTAATTCTCCCGGAGATATCCTTAAAATTCTTTTGCAAGTTTGACGTAAGAATGATTCATCATCAGTGATATGTTTTTCTCCAAGATCTTTCAAATTCTTTTCATCATTGGTTCAACTTTTCTATTCTTCTTTATTCCGGAGTGTCTCAACAATTCATGGTGGTGTTTCTCGTCATCATTCTCGGATTTTTAAGTCGAAGAAGAGTTTTTTCCTCTAAATCTTGCTCCATTCTCTTTAAGATTCATGGTTCTAGCTTTGACGCCATCCTCTCTTTATTGTTTTTAATTATCAGAATTCTTTTCTCCCATCTGGATCAAACAAGGAGTCTTTTCAGTTTGATTCTCTGGAGCCCATCATCTCAAAATTATTCATTCGCAGCTTTCAGCTATCATTCTCTAATCTTACCGGTGGATCAGTCAAGTATTCTCTAATCAGTTCATGAACTATTCATCCTCTTGTATCTAAATTCTCTCAAGTATCTTCGTTCATTTCATAATTCTTCCCGGTGTTCCTTTATCTTTCCTTTGGCCATTTTAATTCTTACGGTGTTTCGTTCAAGAGCTCTATTCGTGGGTTATCATATCAATTTATTCGTTGTTTCAACCATTCCGGTGGTTCATTGAAGACCTTCTCAAGTTTTGCGCTATATCTCTCTTAATCCTTGCTACGAGAATAAGTTGTGTGTCAAATCCATTTGCTCGTCATCAATTAAATTGGTGAAGGATACGCATAACATAATTCTTATTTTTGCTTCATCCAAGTGATCTTATTCTTCTTTCCGAAGTGGTCCATCATATCAATTCTCGGTTTCAATTGTTTCATCTTTTCTTTTCCGGAGTTCCATGTTTTCCACATTATATCATCACGAAGATCCATCTAAATCATTGCAAGGCTGCAACCTTATTCTTTTATCCTTCATTTTGATTGTTCTTTCTTTTCTTATCGGAGTTCTTCATGGAGGCTCTACATGAGGGTTGATCAATGATTCTATTTCTTCTCAAAGTGTTCATCAACATTCTTTTCTAAGGAGCTCAAGCATTCTTCTTCTCGCTATCCAGAGTGCAATTCCTTCTTCCATATCATTGGAGGTGGTATTATGTCATTCTTGATAATTAGAGTTCATGTTTCACAAGTTATCAAGAATGAGTTATTTTAAATCCATCAATCGCGTCATTGGAGTTATCTTGGGTTATTTTTCACCTAAAGCTTTCCCTAAGGACTGTTGCTAATTATGATGCTAATAAATGACCCAAGTTCTTTTATCCTCCCGGTGGTATAAGTTTCTCGTCATCTTATTGATATCAATCCAATCTATCGTTTCCGGCAGTGGCAGAATTTCAACTCAGTTTTGAGATGTTCTCCATAAGCCCACTACAAGCTTACTCTTTTTCGTTGTTGGTTTTCCAACAACTCCGTTCAACCATTCTCCAAAGGATGCTTTTTACAAGCTCTTTTGTGGCAGAAGTTGTCCTTTTTCTTCTCCATTCTTTTATTTCAATTATCTATCTTCTATCCTTTCGTTCTGGAGGCTTTGTGATGTTGCTCTTTTAAGTCATCATCTTGAATTATGAAGATCATGATCTTTTCTCATGCCTATCCATTTTACCAGAGTGTTGTGTCCTTTTTGCTCAAGCTCTTTTCGCCTTATCAAGCCTTTCAACTCTTTTCAACTGGAGTGATGTCTGGGACCTCTCTTACCCCTTGCTCCATTCATTCAATTATTCCGGAGGCAGTGTGTTGTCATTCCATCAAGCTCCTTCTCACCTTACCAAGTTCTAATTCAGTTCCTTTTCTTTTCAATCGGGGTGCTGCCCGAATCGGTTCTTTCTTATTCCTCTTTCTTAACGGAGTGCTTTCAACTTTGTTCATCTCCGTTGCTTTCTTTCTTTCATTTGTTCAACCTCTCAAGGTTCTTTGGTTTCACTCGTTTGTCAAAGAAGCAACTTAGTTTTACCCCTTCTCTTTCTCTTCCATTTTTCCCTCCGGTGCCATTCTAGATCTCGGGACGAGATCCTCTCGTAGTGGTCGAGTGTTGTAATGCCCCGAGACCGATGTGCCAGGTGTCCTCCTGTTATTCGCTGTTGTTGCCTTGTCATTGCTTGCGTGTCATGCATTGCATATCATGTCATCATGTGCATTTCATTTGCATACATGTTCGTCTCATGCATCCGAGCATTTTCCCCGTTGTCCGTTTTGCAATCCGACGCTCCTACGTCACCCGGTGTCCCTTTCTACCTCTTTTCGTGTGCGGGTGTTAAACGTTCTCGGATTGGACCGAGACTTGCCATGCGGCCTTGGTTTACTACCGGTAGACCACCTGTCAAGTTTTATACCATTTGGACTTCGTTTGATACTCCAACGGTTAACCGAGGGACCGAAAAGGCCTTGTGAGTGTTACAGCCCAAAACCCTTCCAAAGTGGCCCAAAATCCACCTAAACCCCATCCATCATCTCGGTCATTCGATCACGATCGCATGGCCGCAAACCGCACCTCATTTGGACTCTCCTAGCTCCCTCTACCTATAAATATGTGTTCCCCTCTGAAATTCACGCAGATGAAACCCTAAAAACTCCTCCGCGCGCCGCCGGACACTTCCTCCCGCGTCGGCCGGACATGTCCACTCCGCCGCCACATCACTCCGGCCAACCAGAGGCTGCCACGTCAGCTCGTTCGCCCCTCTCATCCACTCACGCGCTGCCACCTGTCCCTGCCTCCCTCTCTCTCCACCAGCGCCGCCGAGGCCCGCCGTGGCCCGCAGGAGGCCCGCCCGAGCCAACCGGGGCCCGAGCTCCCCGCACCCTGGCCGGATTCGCCCCGCCGCGCCTCTTGTTCATCCCTGCCGCCTCAGGAGCTTTGCGCCGCCACCGCCATCGCCGGCAGCCGCCTTCGCTCGCCGGAGCACACCCCGTCGCCCGAACGCCTCCCGCCGTTCGTCTGGGCCGAGCCGCCCCCGAGCGCCTGCCTCAGCTCCTCGCCCGCGCCTCACCTCGACGGTCGCCACCGTCGTCAGCTCGGCGTCGCCGTCTCCTCGTTGACCCCTCGTCGCCGGTGGCCTGTGCCTCCTCCTTCCTCCGCCGTGGTCAACGTCGGCGCCTGCCGGACCTGCCCCTGCCGTAGCTTATTTATCTTGATGTATTTAGTTGGTTACTTGCTGATTATCGCAGACCGGTGCCATATTTGTTTTGCTTGCCATTTCCAAACTGTGCATCCGATTCCGGTGATCTTTATATCGATTTCGACCGAAATCACCTCCCCTTTCCAGTGGCACTCTTGGATTTCCAAGTTGAGGCCAGGTTCAATCATTCCTTGTCACATCTTGCATATGCATCACATACCGCATCCCGCATATCATACCATGTTCATGTGTTGGTTGTTTACTATGTTGTGTGCTTCTTTCCGGTGTTGCTTCTTCGGCTTGGTTCCGTATCATCGCGTTTGAGAGGACCCGTTCGTATATGTCCATTTGTCTTCTTCATGGACTCGTTCTTCTTCCTTGCGGGATTTGAGGCAAGATGACCATACCCTCGAAATCACTTCTATCTTTGCTTGCTAGATGCTCGCTCTTTTGCTATGCCTATGCTGCGATACCTACCACTTGCTTATCATGCCTCCCATATTGTTGAACCAAGCCTCTAACCCACCTTGTCCTAGCAAACCGTTGTTTGGCTATGCTACCACTTTACTCAGCCCCTCTTATAGCGTTGTTAGTTGCAGGTGAAGATTGAAGTTTGTTCCTTGTTGGAACATGGAGATGTTGTTCCTTATTGGAACATGATTACTTGTTGGGATATCACAATACCTCTTATTTAATTAATGCATCTATATACTTGGTAAAGGGTGGAAGGCTCGGCCTTATGCCTAGTGTTTTGTTCTACTCTTGCCGCCCTAGTTTCCGTCATATCGGTGTTATGTTCCCGGATTTTGCATTCCTTACGCGGTTGGGTTATAATTGGGACCCCTTGACAGTTCGCCTTGAATAAAACTCCTCCAGCAAGGCCCGACATTGGTTTTACCATTCGCCACCTAGGCTTTTCTTTCCCTTGGGTTCTGCAGACTCAGGGGTCATCTTTATTTTAACCCCCCGGACCAGTGCTTCTCTAAGTGTTGGCCCAACTGAGCGATGTCCGGAGCTACCAGGGGCAACTCTGGGCTGGCCCACCCGACGTCTTGCTCATCCGGTGTGCCCTGAGAACGAGATATGTGTAGCTCCTACCGTGATTTGTCGGCACAACTGGGTGGCTTTGCTGGTCTTGTTTTACCATTGTCGAAATGTCTTATAACCGGGATTCCGAGCCTGACCGGGTCTTCCCGCTAGAAGGAATATCCTTCGTTGACCGTGAGAGCTTGTGATGGGCTAAGTTGGGACACCCCTGCAGGGATTTGAACTTTCGAAAGTCGTGCCCGCAGTTATGGATAGATGGGAATTTGTTAATGTCCAGTTGTGGAAAAACTGAAGTTGATCTTAATTAAGATACATCAACCGCGTGTGTAACCGTGATGGTCTCTTTCCGGCGGAGTCCGGGAAGTGAACACAGTGTTGGAGTTATGTTTGACGTAGGTTGTTCTAGGATCACTTTTTGATCATAGTTGTTCGACCGTGCTTTTGCCTTCTCTTCTCGCTCTCATTTGCGTATGTTAGCCACCAAATATGCTAGTCGCTTGCTGCAGCTCCACCTCATACCTTTTACCTTACCCATAAGCTTAAATAGTCTTGATCGCGAGGGTGCGAGATTGCTGAGTCCTCGTGACTCACAGATACTTCCAAAACCAGCTTGCAGGTGCCGATGATACCGAGCAGGTGATGCAACCAAGCTCAAGGAGGAGCTCGATGAAGATCTGTCCTTTATGTTGTTCTGTTTCCAGTTGATCAGTAGTGGAGCCCAGTTGGGGTCGATCGGGGATCTGTGTAGCTTTTGGGGTAGTCTTCTTTCATTTTGGTTCCGTAGTCGGACCCTGATTGTATTTGGTTGATGTAATGCTTTACTCATGTAATTGTGTGAAGTGGCGATTGTAAGCCAACTATGTCTCTTTTCCCTTATGTATTACATGGGTTGTGTGAAGATTACCTCACTTGCGACATTGCTTTCAATGCGGTTATGCCTCTAAGTCGTGCTTCGACACGTGGGAGATATAGCCGCATCGAGGGCGTTAGACAGGGGTCGTGTGGCGTCGAGGAGGGGCTTCGAGGCGTCCGGTGAGGTAGGCGAGCGGGGAGGAGGCGTGGCGCCTCGTGCGCGTGTGCGCTATCCCGCCTCTGCCTACTGGCAGAGGTTAGGGATGACTGGCACCAGGCCAGTGGGCTGGGCTGTCCACTCGGCCGGCCAGATAAGCCCAGGTAAAACTCTCTCTCTCCTCTGTTTTCTTTTTTCTTTTCTGTAATTTGTTTTGGGTTTAGTTTTAACACCAAACCAATTAATAAAATCCTGAAAATAATTATGTGGCTAGAACTAAAATATACAAAACCACATATAATGTTCCAGAATTATTGGACATATATTAATTATATAAAGAATATATATCCAATGCAAATAGTTACTGAATTAATTCAAAGGCCCAAAATAAATATTTCTGAGACTCCAAAAATATTGGTTTGAGTTTTACCTCTTGCCAATACTTTTATAGCTTGACAGGAACATTTTCTTGGGTTTATTTGAAACAATTTTTAATGTTGATCATTTTTGTAAAAGACTTCTGAGGCTTCCCACTTTCCCCAATTCAACTTTCATAAATATATACATGATGCATGAATGCTTGTGCAACTAGTTACAACCAATTCTAGGGATGTGACAGGTCCCGACCCTTGAGCAAGCTCAGCCACCGCTGGTATGCCAGGTCGCGGTGCCATGGTCAAGGCCAGGGGGTGAGGGCAGGAGAGTCGGTAGGAGCTCCTGAGGCGCGATGCTCAGGAGCCCCCCATTTAATGCGCAAGCGAATCACGCGAAAGGAGGGCAAACGGCGAGGCCACCTGTAACCGCGCTATGTAGATTCCTGCGGGTTAGTGCGAGGGGAGAATGCAGCTCATAGCCGAGTTTGTTGTCCTACAATTGATCCTTTCGCAAGAAGATGAAGGCACTGCGGATCTGGTGAGCTGACGTGCACAGAGCGGGCCGCGAGCAAGAGCTTGATCGCACAGGTTTATCAGCATTGCAGGGACAGACCCAAGCACAAGCCTCGTGCCAGCATGTGAAACCCCGTTGCGGGATGAGCAAGTGGCCGATCAGCAACGCAGGAGGCCGCGATGGGTAATAACTAGGTAGGCGATAATCATAAAGTAGCTCATGAGGAGAGACAAGCTAGCTTGGATAAATGCAAGAACGATACATGCTGTAGGGACCCACGCGACCTAGGAATGATGCAACCCGAGGGGCACCCCCAACAGAGTAAGCTAGAGATGCAAAAGGAATACACGTCGCAGGGACAGGCTCGTGCAACTTGGGGATAATGCTACCCGAGGGGCGCACCCAATTGAACGAAACGGAAAGAGTCACCTGGTACCGTTGCTGAAGGGATGTTGAAGTGGCTGGTGATGCATGCCGAAGGAGTGGCTCCTCACGAGTCGCCCGGGTCCTGAGCCTCGAGAGGCATCGGGGGCCCGGGCGGCTCATGAAGAACCATCGCCATCTCCTCCAGGATTGCGTGGTGCCTGGCCTCCTGAGCCGCAAGAAAGCTCCGTGGGTGGCGCTAGAAGGTGAGAGACATGTTCGGCAGACCGAATGGCATGCGAACATAGCTGTGAGCTGGACCCTCGCACCGAGCAACGCACGAAGGCCAGAAACACTCCTGGGATGCTGCCCTGTTGAATCCCGGGACACCGACGCAGATGTGTAGCTCGTCATCCTTGCTAGGACGAGGAGCTGTGCCAGGTGGTGGGTGGTGGTTTCCGCGCATGATTCTCGCCTCTTGAAGCTCCTCGGTTGCCTTGGTGATGAACTCCTGAGCACCAGGCACTCCACGCCTTGTGACCTCATGAAGGAAGCATGCGTTGAAGCATGCCTCCACGTGGTGCCCGAGCGCCTCCCTCATGACATTGGCTAGGTTAGAGGCCCTCCAAAAAAGAGCCCTCGAGCCCAGCCTAAGGAGGGCGCCGGGCGTGCCTTCCTATGCGAGAGAGGGAGGCGCCCCATCCGCGGGCGCGCCCAGGGGTACTAAGTTGGTGTTGTGGTTGTGCATGTTGTGGAAGGCGCGGAATGGGTGGTTGGCCTTGGATGACTCGGGGTAATCATAGTCGCGCTTCATTTTCGGCTCCACCGCGAGCACGGCAGCCCCCTTGTGCTTCACGTCCTTGGTCTTGGCCTTCTTGTCTTCCGGGTCCGCGGCTGGAAGCTTGAGTAGGGAGAGGCATCCCTCCTCAGCTCTCGCGCACTTGGTCACCATGTTGAATATCTCCAGAGTTGTGCATAGGTCCTCATGTATGGAGAGCTCCTCCTTCATCTTGACATCATGGACGCCATCAGAGAATGCTGAGATGATGGCCTCGTCCGTGACCTTTAGGATCTTGAGGCGTTGTTGAAACATTGGATGTACTTCTACAGGGTCTCCCCTGGCTGCTGCTTGATGCGTCGCAGGTCACCAGTGGCAGGCGGGTGGTCGCGAGTGCCTTGGAAGTTGGCGACGAAGTGCTCGCGCATCTCTCCCTAGGAGGAGATCGATCCCGTGGGCAGGTTCAAGAGCCACGAGCAAGCGCCGTCTTTGAGGGTCATGGGAAACCAGTTCATCATAAGTTTCTCGTCGTCATTGGTCGCCTCGATGCTCAGCTCATAGAGCTACAAGAACTCAGCCAGGTTGGGGTGCCATCGTAGCATGGAGGCAGGTCAGGCTTGAACTTGCCGGGCCAGACAACGCTACGCAGCTTGGGCTGAAGGCATGGCTACCCGCCGTGGTTACCGGATCCCGTCGTGGAGGTGGAGCCTGGTCTTGGTACCCACGCGCCACCGCCGCAGGCGGCGCACGGTCTTGACATGGTGGTGCTGGGAGTGGGAGCATCTTCTTGCGGCCGCGGGATTTCCCGGCAACTTCCTTCCTCACCCGCGGGCGCCCCATGTGGTGGCTCACACCGCGGGGCCACGCGTCTTGATGCAAGGGCGACGTCTTGATGTGAAGGTGGCGGAGGTGCTCCATGGGCTACGTCACCCATAGTAGGGGGCGGACGAGGCAGCGAAAGAGACGGTGCAGGAGATCCCCCAGTGGCGCTGACAAGCTCGGCGATGCGGTCCAGCCAGTCCTCGTAGAGGTCCTCGACGGGGCGGCACTGCAGGAGCTCGTGCACCATAAGCAGCGCGGCCTGCGCGTTCGCTGGCCCGCAGCGAGCATGGGACGACAAGACGGCCGGCATCAATGACGGGGTGGCAGTGCGTCCGTCCCTCCGCACAGAGGGGTGCAGCATTGAAGCTTGCTGCTCGTTTCCCACCTGGCTGGTGGCGGCGTTGGCAGCGGGTGATGCAGAGCGACAGGGAGGTCCACCGACACGCGCCGTCTGGGCGACGCGAGCGGCAAGGGCGGCCTAGCACTCAGCAAGGGCCCGGCGAGCGTCAGCCATGGATGCGGTGGAGCAATGGTGAAACGCCCTCGATGCGGCTATATCTCCCACGTGTCGAAGCACGACTTAGAGGCATAACCGCATTGAAAGCAATGTCGCAAGTGAGGTAATCTTCACACAACCCATGTAGTACATAAGGGAAAGAGATACTAGTTGCCTTACAATCACCACTTCACACAATTACATGAATAAAGCATTACAACATCCAGATACAATCAAGGTCCGACTACGGAACCAAAATAAAAGAAGACTACCCCAAATGCTACACAAATCCTCGATCGTCCCGACTGGGCTCCACTACTAATCAGCTAGAACGAAACAACACAAAGGAAAAGATCTTCATCGAGCTCCTCCTTGAGCTTGGTTGCGTCAACTGCACGGTTCAACGGCACCTGCAAGCTGGTTTTGGAAGTATCTGTGAGTCACGGGGACTCAGCAATCTCACACCCTCGCGATCAAGACTATTTAAGCTTATAGGTAAGGCAAAGGTATTAGGTGGAGTTGCAGCAAGCGACTAGCATATATGGTGGCTAAACGTACGCAAATGAGAGTGAGAAGAGAGAGCAAAGGCACGGTCGAACAACTATGATCAAGAAGTGATCCTAGAACAACCTACGTCAAACATTACTCCAACACCGTGCTCACTTCCCGGACTCCGCCGAGAAGAGACCATCATGGTTACACACGCGGTTGATGTATTTTCACTAAGATAATCTTTAGGTTTTCTACAACCGGACATTAACAAATTCCCATGTGCCCATTACCGCGGGCACGGCTTTCGAAAGTTCAAATCCCTGCAGGGGTGTCCCAACTTAGCCCATCACAAGCTCTCATGGTCAACGAAGGATATTCATTCTAGTGGGAAGACCCGATCAGACTCGGAATCCCGGTAACAAGACATTTCGATAATGGTAAAACAAGACCAGCAACACCGCCCGAATGTGCCGACAAATCCTGATAGGAGCTGCACATATCTCGTTCTCAGGGCACACTCAGGTGAGACTAGCTATGAGTAAAACCAACCCTCAAGTTTCCCCGAGGTGGCCCCACAGGCAGCTCGGTTCGGACCAACACTTAGAGAAGCACTGGCCCGGGGGGGTTAAAAATAAAGATGACCCTTGAGTCTGCAGAACCCAAGGGAAGGTGGTAGGTTGTTAGTGTAAATGGTAAAACCAAGGTTGGGCATTGGTGGAGGAGTTTTATTCAAGGCGAACTGTCAAAGGGTTCCCATTATGACCCAACTGCGTAAGGAACGCAAAATCCGGGAACATAACACCGATATGACGGAAACTAGGGCGGCAAGAGTGGAACAAAACACCAGGCATAAGGCCGAGCCTTCCACCCTTTACCAAGTATAAAGATGCATTAATTAAATAAGAGATATTGTGATATCCCAACAAAATATCCATGTTCCAAACATGGAACAAGCTCCAATCTTCACCTGCAACTAACATCACTATAAGAGGGGCTGAGCAAAGCGGTAACATAGCCAAACAATGGTTTTCTAGGACAAGGTGGGTTAGAGGCTTGGTTTAACAATATGGGAGGCATGATAAGGCAAGTGGTAGGTATCGCAGCATAGGCATAGCAAAAGAACAAGCAACTAGCAAGCAAAGATAGAAGTGTGAAAGTGCGTTATATCGACTAGAGGGGGGTGAATAGGCGATTTTTATGAAAGTCTTCAGAACATAGAAGTTTTGAAGACAAACGATAAAATTAAACCTATTACCATGCAGCGGAAGGTAGACTACACTAGGCAAACCATAGTCAAGTATTCAATGAAGTGAAAGCACAAAGACTAATAGCAGCTAGGTAGTAAGGATCAGGTAAGAAGATATTTTGAAGCCAAACAGAACACGAGTCACTCAGTGAAGACAAATGATAGTGCAAACATACAATGACTTCACAAGGAGTAACAGTAAGTAAAGGGAAGTGAAGATGAAACCAGTGACTCGTTGAAGACAATGATTTGTTGGACCAGTTCCAGTTGCTGTGAGAACTGTATGTTTGGTTGGAGCGGCTAGGTATTTAAACCCAAGGACACACAGTCCCGGACACCCAGTCCTGAACACGCAGCTCAGGACACCCAGTCCTCACCGTATTCTCCTTGAGCTAAGGTCACATAGACCTCGCCCAATCACTCTGGTAAGTCTTCAAGGTAGACTCCCGAACCTTCACAGACTTTGTTCACCGGCAATCCACAATGTCTCTTGGATGCTCAGAACGCGACGCCTAACCGGCTGGAGGATGCACAGTCCTCAAGTGTAATAAGTCTTCAGATCACACAGACAAGAAGACTTAAGTGATGCCCAATTCTCTCTGGCTCTGGTGGTTAGGGCTTTATCCTCGCAAGGAATTCTCTCTCAAAGGCTTCGAGGTGGGTTGCTCTCAAACGACAAAAGCCGTACTTTCAATCTGAGCAGCCAACCGTTTATGGTTGTAGGGGTGGGCTATTTATAGCCACTTGGCAACCCGACCTGATTTGTCCGAAATGACCCTGAGTCACTAAGGAACTGACATGTGTTCCAACAGTCAGATTTCAAACTCACACGACAACTTTACTTGGGCTACAAGCAAAGCTGACTTGTCCGACTCTGGACAAGATTCGCTCTCATAGTCTTCACTCAAAGACATTGGGTTTTGGTTTAGGCATCACTTCAGTCATTCTGACTGGTTCTCTTGGACCCCACTTAACAGTACGGTGGTTCCTATGACTCAACACAAAAGAAAAAGAACTACGAAAGATCTAAGTCTTCGAGCTCCATAGGCTTCATATCGTGTCTTCTCTTGTCATAGACTTCAATGTGAATATCTTCATATACCACCTTTTACTTCAATGTCTTCATACATTTTTAGGGGTCATCTCTGGTAGTAAAACCGAATCAATGAGGGACTTCTACCTGTGTTATCCTGCAATTCTCACAAACACATTAGTCCCTCAACTAGGTTTGTCGTCAATACTCCAAAACCGACTAGGGGTGGCACTAGATGCACTTACAATCTCCCCCTTTTTGGTGATTGATGACAAACTAGTTGAAGTTTTCAACGGGGAATATAATCTATGAAATTGTAAAGGATAAGGAATTGTCTTCATAAGTTGCAAGGGCCCCCCTGAAGATGTGCATATAAGTTAATTTGCTTTTGGAATGCAAATGCACATGGCAGGTTGTACTTGTGGAGATCCACTTCAACTTATGATGACAATCCACTATGCATCCACCAAGAGGCTTTTCATCTGACGCTTCAGCTAGTCATGATGCCTATCCTGTTTCTGATGTAGAGCCACAAGAAGCTCTCGGTCGTTGAGAACACGAGTGCGCTTCTTGGGTCTTGGAGCAGTGGCACTGTCAGTGGCTTCAGTGGAAGCAGGGTGTGGTGCACATGTAGTGCTAGACAAAGGATACACCCGAGAAACTGCTTCAACGCCTTCAATGTTCTGAGTAAAACTCTGATGGTCAGCATTCTGAAGACTTAGAGGTTGCTTGGCAGGCTCAGAACATATGGCTTCAGTAGACATGTCCACGTCAGGCAAGAAGATCCGATGGTTGCGGGCTGAGGGCTGATACGAGATGGCGAAGTGTAGCTTGATCAGCCGCATGACCCAAGGGGCGTAGAACTTCAAACCAAACAGATCAATGCCTGATGCAGCAAGTTGGCGTATGAAGAAGTCTTGTGCATTGAAGCATTTGCCATGAAGTATATAGAAGACCAAAGTCTTCATTGCACCCTGAAGCTTGGCATTTGGAGAGTGCCCTTTGATAGGCCAGAGAGTTCGCCGGATGATGTGATAGATGGTTCTAGGCAGGTACTCAAGGTCTTCAACGAAGAACTCTGTGGGATACGCAGCATCTTAGGGCAATGGCTTCATCATGCTGAGCATTTGACTCATATCAGGTTCTGGCTGCTGAAAGATGCTCTCAGTAGCTTCAGCATGCAGCTGACATCCTTGCTCGAAGAGATCGCTAGGAGTGGGTAAGCCAGTGAGCTCAATGATGTCAAATGCATTGGCTTCATGATGAACGTTGCCAGTCATCCACTCCAGGCCCAAGTCTTTGGATCTCTGTTGTACCCTTTGATGTGAAGTGTGGCATAGAATTGTAGCAGCAGCTCTTCATTCCAATGCTCTTCATCAGTAAAAAACTGCAGCAGACCCACTTGCTTGAAGCAATCCAACGCTTCTTCTAGACAGGGCAGACCAGCTATAGCTTCAACGTCAAGGCGCTTGTGTGGGAAGATGCGACCTTGGTTGTAAAGAATGCAAGAGTAATAGCTTCACTAAGGATAGCTCCAGAACCGATCAGATGATATCCTTTCCCTTGAGTAGGGGTTCCTGGAGCTATTGAAGAATGTGTTGTCTGCCCTGACGCCATTGATGTTGAAGGAGCCAGGTGCTGATGCAGGACCTGGAAACCTTGGCAGTCTTGGGATTGGCTTCTGGACCTGAGGCCTGTGCTTAACATGATAGTTGAATTGGGGACCGGCAGCAGACTCAGGAACAGAAGTGGCGGGATCAGTGGCTTCGCTGTCTTCTGAAGCTTTTGCTAGGGAGGGCTCCACATTAGCTTCATTGTTGGTTGTGGAAGCCTCAAGATTTTCGTCCTCCACTTGACTAGCTGGAGGGTCGATCACAGGCACATTCTCCTGGAGAACTGCTTCTTGGTGGAACAGGGGAGTGGGATCTTGTGGTACTTCTTCTTCTGCGGCTGATGCAGCCGGAATGTCTTCAGTAGAGACTTGAGGCCTTGGACCTTTTCGAAGCCTGCGTAACGCAGACGACGCCTGTGGAGTTGGAGTGGGCTCGGCCTCATAGTCTTCTTCCTCTTGTAGGCGATCCCCCCATGAAGCATCCTGTGTAATTGGCGTCAGTGGACGACCAATGCTGATGAGTTCGCTGTTTTCAAACTGAGGAAGGACTGCATCATCTTCTACATTGTCATGATGACCAATGTCTTCAGCAGCGATGGGATCAGCTGCTGGAATGTCTTCAGCTTCAGGAGCCTCTGTGGAAGCAGGCTCATGAACTGTCAGTTGATGTTCTGCGTCAGGATGAACCATAGAAATGGGTTCAACTATCAATGGCTCTGTGGGAGCAGCCCGAGCTTTCTTGGTCTTTCTCTTTTTCTTGGTGGGGGCAGTAGGAGAGGCTTCAGAGTGTTTGCTCTTCCTAGCTTCAGCCTCAGCAGTTCTTGTCTTCTTGAGCTCTGAAGCTGTTGACTGGCTTTTTGGCTTCGAGCCAGTCAGTCTAGTTGGGAAGACAATTGGAACTGCTTCTTGCCTTGGTGCATTAGGTTCAGCCATAGCAGGTTTCTTCTTCTTCTTTGCGGCCATCCTGGGGTCGATGCCAGGACGCCCAAGTGCCTTGCGCTTCTCAGCCTCATTATAGGCTTGCACACATCTGTCAGCCAGAGTCTTCATGTGCTCACGCGAACCCTGAGCTTCTGCACGCTTCTTCACAAAGGCTTCCTTGAGCTCGTGCATCATTGTCTTGAAGTTCTTCACTTCTTGCACGCTGAGCTTGGCCATATGCTTCTTGAATTGAGCCTTTTCATAGTCAATCTTCTACTTCAGTTCAACAATGCGCTGGGCAATAGCAAGTTCTGAAGCAATGGCGCCTTGGAAGGCGACACTGAGGCCAATGGGTAGCTGCAAATCTTCAAAGCTGATGTTGGGCGTGTCAAACCACTTGTCAATGAAGTTGTGGATGATGGTGACATCTAAGAGAGGCAGATCATTGAAGATTTCTGCTTCTTCTTTGCTCTTGATGAGTTGCTCAAGAGCGTCATCTGCAAGATCTTCATCACTTGACAGATCAATGTCGTCGTTGTGAAGAATGGCAGCAGCTATTAGCTCTTTGCCAGTGTGAGACACAGGCATCTTGGCCTTCTGGGGCTTGGAGACACGTGATAAGTCTTCAGACTACACACTGTCTTCAGGAGGTGTAGTTGCCAATGGCTTCGCCCTTGAGATTTTTGGTGAAGGGGCCGGCTTTGAAGCTTTTGGCTTCTTCAACTGCTTTGGCTTCGGCACTGCAGGCGCGTCATCAGACTCAGTGTCAGCTGCAGGCTCATTCACTGCAGTCCCTTGAACCAAGATGTAGGTGATGAGGCCTTCAAGGTTGGCGAAAGGACCAATGACATTGGGTTCTGCATGTCGTGTGCCATCTGCCCTTGGAGACGAGGGACCAGGGTTGAAGTCTAACCGAAAAGTCTTCTTGTTCTGCTTCGCTGAGTTCTGAGCAAACTGGAAGTTGCACTTGAACAGATTGTCGTCACGACACCATAGCAGTGACGACGAGTGTGCATAAGCAGGCTGTGGTCCACGGACCATGCATGGATAGAAGCCTTGAGCAATGGCTTCATCTCTGGACCTGGGTAGAAGATTCTTGAATAGGATGTCTCCCCACGGTCTCTTGATGGCGTTTTTCTCAGCATACTCCTGGGTCACAAATCTGTATTTGAACCATTGTTCTGCCCAATATCTTCGAATCCATTGGATTCGGGTCTTGCGCTGACTGTAATCCTCTTCAGGATCTGTCTTGTACATTTCTGAGAGTTCATCTGGCAGATCTCTGGAGGTCTCACCACGACGCTTTCTGCCACCCTTCCTTGCTGCTTTCTCTGAAGCCATAAACTTTAACTTGAAAGGCTTCAAGACGTTCAAAGGCTTCAAAGGTTTTCGTTTGCTGGACCAACAGGAACTGGCTTCGGGAGAATTTATGTGATGCTGTAAGAATTCTGCAAATGAATGCAGACTATGAGAACCAAAGGATTCTCCCACAGACATGTACCTGTGACAGCATTAAGGTGCGAGGGAAGGGGAAGAGGTCATATGCATTCTCAGAAGATTTTGAAGATAAATCTGTTTAGAAGACATTGACCTCATCGTGTGAAGACATTCACTCATAGATAAGAAGTTGGTTCCAGATTTGTACGAATCCACAGATCAGTACAAGTGAGGAATCTAACTACTTTGTGAAGCACAAGTGAATATACTAGGCATGTTATGAGATGCAGTATGAGAGAGATCTAGCTTGTGTGAATCAGAAACTGCTTGTGGTAGAAAGTGACAGATCAATAGGATCAATGGTGCTGTAAAAAGGGAGTTTTATTTACCACACTGAGACCTGCTAGACGGAGTGGGAGATGAGGCCGAGCAGTTCACTCTTCCGTGCCCTAACTTGGCGACGGAGGACACCTACGGCGACGGCGGAGAGGACGATGTCCGTGGTCGGCTTGAAGACGGCGACGGAGAGGTTGCGATAGCGAAGCGCTTCGTCGCCGGCGTCGTCGAGACCTAGCGGTGGCGCTAGGGTTCGTGCGAGGGTGGAAGAAGAGATAATGACCGCTGTGAGTGTGTATTTATAGGCACAGGGGCAGCACTGTGCTATTACACAGGTGCCCCTGGCGATTCGCATCTGAGGAACACGTGGCCATTATGCGGAATTTTGGGGTTTGTTCCACGTCCCATGCACGCCTGGATTGTCGGGTGGTCGTTCCTACTTCTCCGGATTTCATGTGGAGGAATGAGCATTGAAAACGGACTTAATGGTTGTCTCTGTATCTTCTGCTGACAAGGATGCAGAGAAGACATTCGACAGTTTCAATAGGATGCATATGACTTGGAGAGATAGAGTTTGAGATAGAAAGCATAGAGAGGTTAGGGTCCGATCACATTCACTTAGTTCAAAAGATTCAACACGAAGACATAGCTATAAGTGAATGTTGTAGAGGACAGAACACTAGTATATATATATATATATATATATATATATATATATATATAATCAACATAGTGAAGATGATCATGAAAATATGTTGAGATCGAAGCCAAACCAAATGTGAAGACATTGCAAGGTAACGCCATGAGTGAAACACTTCAAAATAGAACGTTTGGTGGTGGCGTTACCCACCGTATAGGAAGTATTAGACCTAGACACGGTGCACAATTATCGTGGCACTCCGAAGTCAAATTCCACATTAATGTATTCACACTTAGAATGTATGTCTTAATTGATTGAAGATATACTTTACTTTGTGTGTTGCACATCTAAGTCATCAATATGCATAAGGGTTAGGATGTGTGCCTGATCACAGGACATTTGAGGATTCCAGGATATTTAGCTCACACCGTAACTTGCAAAACCACTTCTCATCCAAGGGCTTGGTGAAGATATCTTCCAATTGCTCTTCAGTGTTGACGTGTATGATATCAATGTCTTCCTTCACAACATGATCTCTGAGAAAGTGATGACGAATTTCAATGTGCTTTGTCTTCGAGTGCTGAACTGGGTTGTTGGCAATCTTGATGGCGCTTTCGTTGTCGCAGTAAAGTGGCACTTGCTTCAGATGAATGCCATAGTCCTTGAGTGTTTGCTTCATCCACAGAAGCTGAGCGCAGCAAGATCCAACAGCAATGTATTCAGATTCAGCAGTGGAGAGAGATACACAGTTCTGCTTCTTTGAAGACCAACATACAAGTGATCGTCCCAGAAAGTGACATGTGCCTGATGTAGACTTGCGATCAACTTTGTCACCAGCATAATCAGCATTCGAGAATCCAACCAGATCAAACTCTGAGCCCTTTGGATACCATAATCCTAGAGTTGGGGTGTGAGCCAAATATCGAAGAATTCGCTTCACAGCTAAGTGATGCGACTCCTTTGGTACCGCTTGAAATCGAGCACACATGCAAACACTAAGCATAATATCTGGCCTAGATGCACATAGATAAAGTAAAGAACCAATCATGGAGTGGTATACCTTTTGATCGAACTCTTTACCATTGTCGTCAGGACCCAAATGATGTTTGGCTGGCATTGGTGTTGTGAAGCCTTTGCAGTCTTGCATACCGAACTTCTTCGGGCAATCTTTGAGATACTTCTCTTGAGATATGAATATGCCATTGCGTTGTTGTCGTATTTGAAGACCGAGGAAGAACTTCAGCTCCCCCATCATGGACATCTGATATTGCTCTTGCATCATATATCCAAACTCTTCACTGTACTTCTGATTGGTGCAGCTGAAGATAATGTCATCCACATATATTTAGCACACAAACAGTTCACCATCATATGTCTTCGTGAAAAGAGTGGGATCTAGGGACCCAGGTATGAAGCCTTTGCTCTTCAGGAAGTATTTGAGTGTGTCATACCAGGCCCGAGGGGCTTGTTTGAGGCCATACAGTGCCTTGTTGAGCTTGTATACCATGTCAGGATGTTTTGGATTTTCAAAGCCAGGCAGTTGTGCAACATACACTTCTTCTTCAATCTTGCCATTGAGAAAGGCACTCTTCACATCCATTTGATATAGAAGTATGTTATGATGATTTGCATAGGCCAGCAGTATGCGTATGGCTTCAAGTCTAGCCACAGGAGCAAATGTTTCATCGAAGTCAATGCCTTCCACTTGAGTATATCCTTGAGCAACGAGACGAGCTTTGTTTCTGACAACTTGACCATGCTCATATTGCTTGTTGCGGTATATCCATTTGGTGCCTATTATATTGTGCTTCCGTGGATCAGGACGCTTAACCAGTTCCCATACATTATTTAGCTCAAACTGTTGAAGCTCTTCTTGCATAGCTTGAATCCATTCAGGTTCCATGAAGGCTTCTTCAACTTTCTTGGGTTCTGCTATTGAGACGAATGCGAAGTGCCCATAGAAATTTGCTAGCTGAGTTGCCCTTGAACGAGTGAGTGGACCAGGTGCATTGATGCTATCAATTATTCTTTCAATCTGCACTTCATTGGCAACGCGAGGATGTACAGGGCGAAGACTTTGCTCTTGCTGTTCATTGTCGTTGTTGGAAGGAATGTCTTCAGGATGAGCATTGTCTTCATGTTGATCAGGTGCTGAAATGATAAGTTCCTCTTCAGGATGAGCTTCAGAAGGTATAATTTCTCCAGTTCCCATTAGCTTGATTGATTCACTGGATGGAACTTCATCTAGCACATTTGGCAGCTGCTCTCTTTGTGAACCGTTGGTCTCATCGAACTGCACATCCACTATTTCAACCACTTTGTAATGAAAGAGATTGAATACTCTGTACGAGTGTGAATCCTTTCCATATCCAAGCAGAAAACCCTCATGTGCTTTTCGTGCAAATTTTGAGGTGTGATGTGGGTCCTTGATCCAGCACCTTGCGCCAAATACTCTGAGTAACTAACATTTGGCTTCTTGCCAGTTAGGAGCTCATAAGATGTCTTGTTCAGTAGCTTGTGAAGATAAACATGATTGATTGTATGGCATGCAGTATCAATGGCTTCAGGCCAGAATTTTCTTGGGGTCTTGTATTCATCTAGCATCGTTCTGGCCATCTCAATTAGTGTTCTGTTCTTGCGTTCGACGACGCCATTCTGCTGTGGCGTGTATGGGGCTGAGAATTCATGTGTGATGCCCAATGTATGAAGATATGTATCAAGGCCAGTGTTCTTGAATTCAGTGCCATTGTCACTTCTGATGTGCTTTATCTTGGCGCCAAAATTGTTCATAGCTCGATTGGCGAAGCGTCTGAATACATCCTGCACTTCAGTCTTGTAAAGGATTATGTGCACCCAAGTATATCTAGAATAATCATCAACAATAACGAAGCCATAGAGGCAAGCAGTAGTAGTTAGAGTTGACTAATGAGTGGGACCAAAAATATCCATGTGAAGCATTTCGAAGGGTCGAGTAATGGTCATGATTGTCTTCGAGGGATGTTTGGCCCTCGTCATCTTCCCTGCTTAACAGGCACCGCATAAGTGGTCTTTCTTGAACTTGACGCCCTCGATGCCTATGACATGCTTCTTCTTCGCAAGGGTGTGGAGGTTCCTCATGCCAGCATGTCCAAGCCTCCGATGCCAGAGCCAGCATTCTGAAGCTTTTGCTAGAAGACATACTGCTAGCTGTGGCCCTGCTCAGAAATCTACCACGTACAAATCATCTTTTCGATACCCTTCAAACACTAAAGACTTGTCAGATTCCATTAGTACAAGGCAACGATATTTTCCAAACATTACGATCATGTTCAAATCTCAAAGCATTGAGATAGACATTAAGTTGAAGCCAAGGGATTCAACAAGCATGACTTTATCCATGTGTTGATCCCTTGAGATTGCAACTCTACCTAGACCCAATACCTTACTTTTACCAGTGTCAGCAAATGTGATGTGGCTCTTGTAGGATGGACGTAAGGTTGAGTCCATAAGAAGACTTCTTTTGCCAGTCATGTGATTTGTACACCCACTGTCAATAATCCATTCTGAAGACGCTGGTGTCGTAACCTACAGTGCAGTTAGGGGGATAGGCTTCACCAAGAGCATTGTGAAGCAAAAACATTTGACGAACCAGTGGGTTATGAAAGCTTAGATCCAGGTTAGGACTAATAGGAGAGTAGCAAGCGATTCAGGTATGAAGTACATAGTAAGACCATTTGGGCATTTGATCTTGCGCCCTACATGATGTTTAAGGTCCCCAGCAATAGCGTCAGACGATTTTGGTTTTCTGCTAGAGACCTTTCCCTGCAAAACAGAGTTAAGCCTTCTTAACCACCCACATCTTCAAGGGTGGCTTAGAAGCAATAAGTCTAAGTGCAGCATCTAAGAATTTTGGCTTTGAAGCCTTAGCAAACAATCTTGCAGGCGGACAATAGTACTCATAAGAATAAGCAGAATAGTTCTTGGTCTTATGAACATGGCGGTTTGATGAACCGCTCTCATATTCATATGCCTGAGTATGATTTCCCTGCAAAACATTTGCGTTAGTGCGACTCAGGTGAGTCCTCTGTCTGTATGAAGCCTTTGGACTGTATGAAGCCTTTGGTCTGGGGTTTGTCTTCTTCACGTGAGGTGTCATGATGACATTCACAGGAAGACTCTCCAGACACCTTTTCGGAACCCAGATCTTCTTCATAGGCGGTCCATTCCTGCAGTTAGTACCAATGTACCTGGCAAACACTTCACCATTCTGATTCTTAAACAGTATATAGTTTGCATCAAAGGATTCATCAATGATAATGGGATTAGCATAAGTGAAGCCAGATACATTGGATGGATCTGCTGAAGGTTCCTTTGCAGCAACCCACATGGTTTTGGGGTACTGCTCAGGTTTCCAGTAAGAGCCATCTGCATTCATTTTCCTTACGAACCCTACACCCTCTTTCCTAGGGTTTCGGTTCAGAATCTGCTTTTTCAGGACATCACACAGCGTCTGATGCCCTTTAAGACTTTTGTACATCCCTGTTTCAAGCAATGTCTTCAACCTAGCATTCTCATCAGCAATAGCGGTGGTATCCTCAGCAGAGGGGTTAGTTACCACATCAACAGTTGAAGATATTGCAACAGCAGTAGCAGTAGAACATTCAGCAACAGAAATAGCATTATCACGCTCAATGCATTTAAGGCATGGTGGTTCAAATCCTTCCTGAGCGGGACTGATCTGTTTGGCGCGAAGTGACTCATTTTCCGTTTGAAGATCTTCATGAACCGCTCTCAATTTCTCAAGATCTTGCTTCCTTTGAAGATAATCATAGGAAAGCTTTTCATGAGTTGTTGAGAGAGTTTCATGACGACTTTCAAGTTCCTGATACTTAACGTGAACATTTTTTATGTCTTCAATTAAGGATTCAGATCGAGTCATTTCAGCACTTAACAGATCATCGCTTCTGTCTAACAGTTTTTGAATATGTTCCATAGCTTTCTGTTGTTCAGTTGCAATTTTAGCAAGTGTTTTGTAGCTAGGTTTTGAATCACAATCAGAGTCATCGTCACTAGATGTTTGATAGTGAGTAGTGCATGTGTTTACCTTGGCACCGCGTGCCATGAAGCAGTAGGTAGAAGCGGAGTAGTCCTTGTCATTTGCATCAGTGTCGGTGATGAAGTCATTGTCTTCAGTGTCGAAGATGGACTTGGCAACATATGTTGTAGCCTTGAACTTGATCGGGAAGACTTTCTGAAGCCTTTCTTCTTGGTGAATTTTTGGAACTTCTTGACAAGCATAGCAAGTTCCCTTCCAATGTCTTCAGGATCATCAGAACTGCTGTCAGATTCTTCTTCAGATGAGGAGACAGCTTTTGCCTTCAAGGCACGAGTTCGCCCATAGTTTGGACCGTAGATATCTCTTTTCTCCGAAAGCTGAAACTCATGTGTGTTGAGCCTCTCAAGTATGTCAGACGGATCGAGTGTCTTGAAATCAGGACATTCTTGAATCATCAGGGCCAGGATGTCAAACGAACTATCAAGTGATCTCAGCAGCGTCTTGACGACTTCGTGTTTGGTAATCTCAGTGGCGCCGAGGGCTTGAAGCTCATTTGTGATGTCAGTGAGTCGGTCAAATGTGTGCTGGACATTCTCATTGTCATTTCGCTTGAAGCGGTTGAAGAGGTTGCGAAGGACACTGATTCTCTGATCTCTCTGGGTTGAGATTCCTTCATTGACCTTGGAGAGCGAGTCCCAGACCAGCTTGGATGTCTTCAAAGCACTCACATGGCCATACTGTCCTTTGGTCAGATGACCACAGATGATATTCTTGGCAGTAGAGTCCAGTTGAATGAATTTCTTGGCATCAGCAGCAGTGACACCTTCTCCAGCCTTGGGAACACCGTTCTTGACGACATACCATAGGTCGACGTCAATGGCTTCAAGATGCATGCGCATCATATTCTTCCAGTAGGGATATTCAGTTCCATCGAAGATGGGGCACGCAGCGGAGACTTTAATTATCCCTGCAGTCGACATAGCTAAAACTCCAGGTGGTTAAACCGAATCACACAGAACAAGGGAGCACCTTGCTCTGATACCAATTGAAAGTGCGTTATATCGACTAGAGGGGGGGTGAATAGGCGATTTTTATGAAAGTCTTCAGAACATAGAAGTTTTGAAGACAAACAATAAAATTAAACCTATTACCATGCAGCGGAAGGTAGACTACACTAGGCAAACCATAGTCAAGTATTCAATGAAGTGAAAGCACAAAGACTAATAGCAGCTAGGTAGTAAGGATCAGGTAAGAAGATATTTTGAAGCCAAACAGAACACGCAGTCACTCAGTGAAGACAAATGATAGTGCAAACATACAATGACTTCACAAGGAGTAACAGTAAGCAAAGGGAAGTGAAGATGAAACCAGTGACTCGTTGAAGACAATGATTTGTTGGACCAGTTCCAGTTGCTGTGACAACTGTACGTCTGGTTGGAGCGGCTAGGTATTTAAACCCAAGGACACACAGTCCCGGACATCCAGTCCTGAACACGCAGCTCAGGACACCCAGTCCTCACCGTATTCTCCTTGAGCTAAGGTCACATAGACCTCGCCCAATCACTCTGGTAAGTCTTCAAGGTAGACTCCCGAACCTTCACAGACTTTGTTCACCGGCAATCCACAATGTCTCTTGGATGCTCAGAACGCGACGCCTAACAGGGGGCGGCTGGGCACTCACCAAGGGCCAAGGCCCAGCTGAAGAGGGGCAGGCCAGGCGGGCCGGATCTGGCGCATTGGGCCTGGCTTGGCGCTGGCTGACCCAGACGCACGATGCGGGGAGGTTACGGGCGCATCTCCTCTGTTCGACAGGAATGACAGAGGAGCAGCGGCACTGGAGCACGCGACGCTGGCTCGCGCGGGATGGAGATGACACGAGGAACAGCGGGGAACGAAAGGGCGTCGCGGGAGGCGACAGGGTCGGCGGATCCAGGGCACAGGCGCAGTATTCGAGGAGGGTCTCGCCAGATCCGCTGTGGCAAGGGCCGGACGAGCTCCGAGTGCCATGAGCGCAAAGAGGAAGCAGGGAAGCGATGCAGCGGTGCTTGCAGGGAGGCAGCGGCGAGGAGAAGGACTCCGGCGAGAGGCCGACATGGCTGCAGTCCCTGCAGGCGGTGGGGTGCAGGGGTGCTCGTCTCCTTGCGGGCTCGAGGAAGAAACAGAGAACGTAGCGGCAAGAAGGGGTCGAGCTCCTTTGTCCGGCACAGGAACAAGAGGGCCGATGCTGACGGGGACCCAGGGCGACGCGGCTCATCCGAGGCACTGGCATGGGTCCTAGGGCAGAGGCCACGTCCGGCGGATCCCTGGTGGCGATGCGCGGCTTGGGACTTGCGGCGGAGCTCCTGTGGCACTTCATTGCGATGGATCGAAGAAAAGGTTCCTGAGAGAGAGAGAGAGAGAGGAGATGTGAGACGAGAGAGAAAGAGAAGCAAGAAGGGAAAGGAGCAGGGCTGTCGGGTCTCATCTCCGGCGAGGGTCGGGCGGCTGGATGGATCTCAGAGGAGACGGGGTTGGCTCGATGGAGGATTCGAGGGAGTGTGGGTGGCGGCTGGAGATTGGGCAGTGCGGATCCCCAAGAAGATAGTGGCGGTGGTGGACACGGAATGGGTGGGACAAGATCCCTAATTTCTAGGGTTGCCCACTATATATAGTGGTGAAATAGGTTAGGGGCTAACGGAACCCTCCGATCGTAAATGGACGACCGAGAATAAAAGGTTAAGAGGAGTCCAAATAAGAAAACGGTGATGTTTTCTAGATGTTTGGGGATGATCCGGACACAACAGTGGCGACAGTCCGGGTCGGGTCCAGGAGAACTTTTCGGACGCGCGCGCGAGGGGGTTTGATGCACTGAGCAGAGAGGGTTTCGGACCATGCGGTCGCATCGGACAACTCCAGAAGCGAAGAGGGGAAGGAGGATGGACTAGGTGGGCTGTGGCGAGACTGCGAGAGGGAGAAGAGAGAGAGAGGGACTGGCATCTGTTTCCGGAGACCGAAAACGACCGACATTAGACCGGCTATAATGCCGCTATAGTTATCCGTTGGGGCGTCAAACGAACTCCGAATGCGATGAAATTTGACAGGCGGTCTATCTACACTATAATAAGACCACATGTCAACTCTCAACCTAATCCAAGAACATTTTCCGGCCACTTATAAAATACTATTTCGGACATGCTGCGGGCGCGTGCAAGTGTGTCTGGGCTCAGAACGGACAACGGAAAGAACTGGAAGAACCCGAGCGAATGCAAGTTTCGAAAACATGATGATGCAATGCACATGATGACATGAAAAGAAGCGACACGCAAGCAAATGACAAAGCAACAACAGTGAATAACTCGAAGACACCTGGCACATCGGTGTCGGGATGTCACAACACTCCACCACTACGAGAGGATCTCGTCCCGAGATCTAGAATGGCACCGGAGGAAACGGAAAAGGAAGAGAAGAGGAGAGGTAAAACTAAGTTGCTTCTTTGACAAACGAGTGAAACCAAAGAACCTTGAGAGGTTAAACAAATGAAAGAAAGAAAGCAACGGAGATGAACAAAGTTGAAAAACACTCCGTTAGAAAAATAGGGACAAAGAACATTGCGAAAAACCCTCAGGTTGAAGGGCAAGATATATATTGAGACCACTCCGGTTAAAACAAGATAGAGAAGGATCAAGAATGGTATAATTTGGACAGCACTCCGACTGAAAAGAAAAGGAATTCAATAAGAACTTGACAAGAAGAGAGTATGCTTGATGAAATCAACAACACACTGTCTTCGGCACTAATGAAAGAATGGCACAAGGGGGTAAGAAAGATCTCAGACAGCACTCCGGTTGAGAAGGGATGCAAGACTTGATAAGGCGAAAAGAGATTGAGGAAAAAGGACACAACACTCCGGTTAAATGGATAAACCAAGAAAAGAACACGATCCTGACAAAATGAAAAGATGGGTTGAAGAGAGCAACATCACAATGCCACCGGAAGAAAAGAAAGAATGGATGGAATGAACGGAAGGAAACAAGATCTTGTAAGATCACGCTTAGCACAAATGCTAGAGCGGAGTTGTTGGATTATCAACAACGAAAGGATAAGCTTGATCTGGGCTTATAGAAAAACATCTCAGAATATGGGGTGACAACCTGCCACTCACGGGAAAAATAATTGGATTGGTATGAACAAGGAGACAAGAAAGCTTATTTCACCGGAAGGATAAAAGAAGAACTTCGGTCCTTTATAAGCACCATAAATAGCAACAATCCTGAGGGAAAAGCTTTAGGTGAAATATAACCCAAGATAACTCCGACAAAGCGATTGGTGGATTGAGAAGAGCTCATGCTCAAACAAATTGGTGTGTTTAACTATCTCATTCTTGACAGCATGCGAATCATGAAACACGACGGGAAATTGTCAAGAATGACATAATACCACCTCAAAACATAAGATAGAACGAATTGTACTTTGAAATGCAAGATAAAGAATACTTGAGCTCCTCTAAAAAGAATCTCGATGAACACTTCGAGAAGGAATTAAATCCTTGATGAACCACCATGTTGAGCCTCCATGAAGAACTCTGGAATAAAAGAATGATCAAAAGAAAGAGAAGTTGAGAGCATAAGGTGAAGCCTTGTAATGATTTAGATGGATCTCCGTGATAATTAGAGCTTGGAACTCCGGGAAAGAAAGACGAGCACTTGAAACCAAGAATTTAATCATCGTGAACAAACTCCGGAAGAAAAGATTAACATATGGATGAAAGAAGAATAAGAATTACATTATGCTTATCCTTCACCAATTCAAATTGATGACAAGCAATGGAATTGGCATACTACTTATTCTCGTAGAAAGGATTAATAGAGATATAGCATAAACTTGGGAAGGTCTTCAATGAACCGCCGGTAGGATTGAAACAACGAATGAATTGGTATGATAAACGAAGGAAGAGGAACTCTTAAATGAACCACCGAAAGGATTGAAAAAGAACGAATAAAAGATAACGAATCACCGTGAAGAATTTGTAAATGAATGAAGATGCTTGAGAGAATCTAGATACATGAGAATGAAGAGATCACGAACTGATTAGAGATCACTTGAGCGAAGCACCGGTAAGATTTGGAGAACCATAGCTGAAAGCTGAGAATGAATAAGTCTTCTAAAATGATGGGCTCCGGAGGAAGGAAAAGAGAAAACAACTCATGAAATGCTCTGGATGGATGAAGAGAATTCCCACAATCGAAAATAATAATGAGATGGTGGCATCAAGATAGAACCATGAATCTTGAAGAGAATGGAGCAAGATTAAAGAGAAACTCTTCTTCGGTCTTCAAAATCCGAGAATGACGACGAGAAACACCACCATGAATTATTGAGGCACACCGGAATGAAGAATGGAAAAGCTGAGCCAACGATGAAATGAAATGAAAGATCTTGGAGAAAGGCATTTGACTGATGACAATCATTCTTACGTCAAACTTCGAAAAGAAATTTGAGGATAGCTCCGGAAAAAATAAGAAGAGTCAGGTAAGATCTTGGGAAAAGACCTATGGGTTAGGGCCCACTCAAAAGATACACCGTTGAAATGATTAAAGGAGAGATTGCGCTAGTTAAATTAAAAGGCTTGAATGAGATAACATCCTCAAAATAGCTTGAACGGATTAAGAGTGGAAACACGAATCTTCTGAGATATCTTTAGCACTCCGGAACAAAAGAATAGCAAGCGGGGAAGATTAAGAGGTGCACCGGCATAAATAGGCATTGGGCAAAAAGAAAAAGGAGTATGCTCAATACCAAAGCTTGAATTAAATCCACAAGAGAAGAAAATGAGTGACGAGAGACGAACTTGAAGCTTCGTTAGCATCTTCTTGAGAATCACCAGATAAGAATATTGACGGAAAAGGAATGGAGAAGCTTCCCATTAATAAAAGGATACTTGAATAAGAAATCCGAGGCCTTGAAGAAAATGGGTGGGTGGGCGGGAAAAACAAAGGCAACTTGGAGATGGATGAAACAAACACCGTTGAGAAGAACTGACAATTGATCTTACTAATGTTGAAATGATTGGATCCACTTGAAGAGAAACACGCCGGTGAAAAAGGATTGACAAAACAATCTTGATGATCAAGAAGGATTGGTATTCACCTCGGAGTATGACAAGACCATTTGGGGAAGGTATGGAATCAACATTTGACTTCAAAGCAACTCGAATACCACAACTCAAAACAAAACAAAGGATTGGCTTGCAGAATAGGCCGGAACAAACATATGATAGAGATTTCGTCCGAAGTTTTCGTGGTGGGGCCTAGACGGGCTCGATCGTATAGCACCATCATGTACAAGGCAGTGCACATGACATACGAAGCGTCCCCGAGTCGGCATAGCCAAGGACTCTTTAAGACACAACGAGACCACTGTAAAAACCAACCGTGGATAGGCGGACCACTAGACGTCGAACCCCAATTTCATATCATACATCTGTCGGAAAGAAATCCTAAGAGCTACTTGAATTCCCACTTATAAATTCCCGAATTTTTCCGGTTATGCAATCAGGTGTTGGGGATACAGGGGAAGCATAATATCTCACCCAAAACTAGCAAATCCTACATCCAGCTGTATCCATCCTTCAACACATAACCAAGAAACCTTCGGAAATCGTCTACCTCAACCTTCGAAAAGCATCCGTTATACGAGTTATGGCAATACTCCCGAACTCCCGCCCCAGTACTGGGTGGCGTCGAGGTTATCTCACCAACAACTGCATAAAAGAGATTTTCGATGTCGGCGAAACTAAACTTGGGTATTCCAGAACTGCAACAATAAAATTGTGACGACAACACCTCGGAGCTCAACTCCCCGGGACACTACCACAACCCCTAAATGACAGGAGGCACCAAGAACAATGTTCCCGTCACAAAACCATCGGAACGATTCCAAGATACCCGCGTGATCCTAAAAAAAATTTAGTGAAATTTTAGAAGAGAAGAGTCAAAACTCTACGTCAGGATGTCTCACCAGAGCGACGAAGGGATTGAGGAGTAAAAGAATTCCTAACTCTCCAATAAATATAATCCTAAATGACTCAAAACATTTTTCTAGACTCAACAACGCCAGCTATTCGATCAAGCAGGGGGCTCCTAAGTCGGGGAAGGCACTGATACCAACTTAAAACACCCTTGATGCGGCTATATCTCCCACATGTCGAAGCACGACTTAGAGGCATAACTGCATTGAAAGCAATGTCGCAAGTGAGGTAATCTTCACACAACCCATGTAGTACATAAGCGAAAGAGATACATAGTTGGCTTACAATCGCCACTTCACACAATTACATGAATAAAGCATTACAACATCCAGATACAATCAAGGTCCGACTACAAAACCAAAATAAAATAAGACTACCCCAAATGCTACACAGATCCCCGATCGTCCCGACTGGGCTCCACTACTGATCAGCTAGAACAAAACAACACAAAGGACAAGATCTTCATCGAGCTCCTCCTTGAGCTTGGTTGCATCAACTACACAGTTCAACGGCACCTACAAACTAGTTTTGGAAGTATTTGTGTGTCACGGGGACTCAGCAATCTCACACCCTCGCGATCAAGACTATTTAAGCTTATAGGTAAGGCAAAGGTATTAGGTGGAGTTGCAGCAAGCGACTAGCATATATGGTGGCTAAACGTATGCAAATGAGAGCGAGAAGAGAGAGCAAAGGCACGGTCGAACAACTATGATCAAGAAGTGATCCCAGAACAACCTACGTCAAACATTACTCTAACACCGTGTTCACTTCCCGGACTCCGCCGAGAAGAGACCATCACGGTTACACACGCGGTTGATGTATTTTAATTAAGATAATCTTTAGGTTTTCTACAACCGTACATTAACAAATTCCCATCTGCCCATAACCGCAGGCACGGCTTTCGAAAGTTCAAATCCCTGCAGGGGTGTCCCAACTTAGCCCATCACAAGGTCTCATGGTCAACGAAGGATATTCCTTCTAGTGGGACGACCCGATCAGACTCGGAATCCCGGTTACAAGACATTTCGACAATGGTAAAACAAGACCAGCAACACCGCCCGAATGTGCCAACAAATCCCGATAGGAGCTGCACATATCTCGTTCTCAGGGCACACTCAGATGAGACTAGCTACGAGTAAAACCAACCCTCAAGTTTCCCCGAGGTGGCCCCACAGGCAGCTCGGTTCGGACCAACACTTAGAGAAGCACTGGCCAGGGGGGTTAAAAATAAAGATGACCCTTGAGTCTGCAGAACCCAATGGAAGGTGGTAGGTTGTTAGTGCAAATGGTAAAACCAAGGTTGGGCATTGGTGGAGGAGTTTTATTCAAGGAGAACTGTAAAAGGGGTTCCCATTATGACCCAACCGCGTAAGGAACGCAAAATCCGGGAACATAACACCGATATGACGGAAACTAGGGCAGAAAGAGTGGAACAAAACACCAGGCATAAGGCCGAGCATTCCACCCTTTACCAAGTATATAGATGCATTAATTAAATAAGAGATATTGTGATATCCCAACAAAATATCCATGTTCCAAACATGGAAAAAGCTCCAATCTTCACCTGCAACTAACAACGCTATAAGAGGGGCTGAGCAAAGCGGTAACATAGCCAAACAATGGTTTGCTAGGACAAGGTGGGTTAGAGGCTTGGCTTAACAATATGGGAGGCATGATAGGGCAAGTGGTAGGTATCGCAGCATAGGCATAGCAAAAGAGCGAGCAACTACCAAGCAAAGATATAAGTGATTTCGAGGGTATGGTCATCTTGCCTGAAATCCCGCAAGGAGGAAGAACGAGTCCATGAAGAAGACAAACGGACGTAGTCGAAAGAATCCTCACAACACGATGTTATCGAAACCAACCCGAAGAAGCAACACCGGAAAGAAGCAAACAATCATGGTAAACAACCATCACATAATCATGTCATGATGCACAATCAAGTATGATCCATGTCTGGTTTAATGAAGCATGGCATGGCAAAGTGCAACAAACAGCACTACAAATTAAGTGGGGCTCAATATGCAACAAGTTGCATATTGCTGAAAATACCACATGACTTATTTAGTTCTCTCTTGTTTAGGTACTCAACAATATTAAATGTTCGTTAGCATGGCAAGAGGTGAAGCAAAGTTAAACTAACTATCTAGTCAAGTTTAAATGAGGTCGGAAACAACGAACAACAATTCCGGAAAAATCCCCATGTGCATAAATTAGGTTTGGTACTGTTCTGCCCTAAACCATATTTTATAGTTGTTAAACATGCAAGATGAGTGCACCATGTTAAAATAGGCATTTTTCTACCCTGTTTACATATAAAGTTTATCAAATTCGGAGTTACGGTTATTTAGATATGAATTAAATCATTTTAGCAAGTTATTTAAGAAAATTTAAACAAGCAGCATTTTAAACATGTCAAACATGATTGAAAGTTGCAAATTATGAAACTAGATGAAATTCTAGTCAAGTTTCATATATAAAACATTTACATGCGATGCACGGTTTGAGAGTTACGATATGCATGGAGCTTAGGGGGTTATCTCCAAAACTGCCAAACTACTGCATATTTGCTAAAATCGCAGGGTAGAAAAAAAGGCAATGGGCTATAACAAGGGGCGGCTGGGCACTCACCAAGGGCCAAGGCCCAGCTGAAGATGGGCAGGCCAGGCGGGCCGGATCTGGCGCATTGGGCCTGGCTTGGCGCTGGCTGACCAAGACGCACGATGCAGGGAGGTTACGGGCCCATCTCCTCTGTTCGACAGGAATGATAGAGGAGCAGCGGCGCTGGAGCACGCGACGCTGGCTCGTGCGGGATGGAGATGACACGAGGAACATCGGGGAATGAAAGGGCGTCGCCGGAGGCGGCAGGGTCGGCGGATCCAGGGCACAGGCGCAGTATTCGAGGAGGGTCTCGCCGAATCCGCTGTGGCAAGGGTCGGACGAGCTCCGAGTGCCATGAGCGCGGAGAGGAAGTAGGGAAGCAATGCAGCGGTGCTTGCAGGGAGGCAGCGGCGAGGAGAAGGACTCTGGCGAGAGGCCGACATGGCTGCAGTCCCTGCAGGCGGTGGGATGCAGGGGTGCTCGTCTCCTTGCGGGCTCGAGGAAGAAGCAGACAACATAGCAGGAAGAAGGGGTCGAGATCCTCTGTCCGGCGCAGGAACAAGAGGGCCAATGCTGACAGGGACCCAGGGCGACGCGGCTGATCCGAGGCACTGGCATGGGTCCTAGGGCAGAGGCCACGTCCGGCAGATCCCTGGTGGCGATGCGCGGCTTGGGACTTGCGGCGGAGCTCCTATGGCACTTCATGGCGATGGATCGAAGAAAAGGTTCCTGAGAGAGAGAGAGGAGATGTGAGACGAGAGAGAAAGAAAAGCAAGAGGGGTAAGGAGCAGGGCTGTCGGGACTCATCTCCGGCGAGGGTCGGGCGGCTGGATGGATCTCAGAGGAGCCGGGGTTGTCTTGATGGAGGATTCGAGGGAGTGTGGGTGGCGGCTGGAGATTGGGCAGCGCGGATCCCCAAGAAGATAGTGGCGGCGGTGGACACAGAATGGGTGGGACAATATCCCTAATTTCTAGGGTTGCCCACTATATATAGCGGTGAAATAGGTTAGGGGCTAACGGAACCCTCCGATCATAAATGGACGACCGAGAATAAAAGGTTAAGAGGAGTCCAAATAAGAAAACGGTGATGTTTTGTAGATGTTTGGGGATGATCCGAATACAACGGTGGCGACAGTCCGGGTCGGGTTCGGGACAACTTTTCGGACGCGCGCGCGAGGGGGTTTGATGCACTAGGCAGGGAGGGTTTCGGACCATGCGGTCGCATCGGACAACTCTGGAAGCGAAGAGGGGAAGGAGTGTGGACTAGGTGGGCTGTGGCGAGACTGCGAGAGGGAGAAGAGAGAGAGGGACCGGCATCTGTTTCCGGAGACCGAAAACGTCCGACGTTAGACCGGCTATAATGTCGCTATAGTTATCCGTTGGGGCGTCAAACAAACTCCGAATGTGATGAAATTTGACAGGCGGTCTATCTACACTATAATAAGACCACATGTCAACTCTCAATCCAATCCGAGAATATTTTCCGGCCACTTATAAAATATTATTTCGGACATGCCGCGGGCGCGTGCAAGTGTGTCTGGGCTCAGAACGGACAACGGAAAGAACTGGAAGAACCCGGGCGAATGCAAGTTTCGAAAACATGATGATGCAGTGCACATTATGACATGACAAGAAGCGACACGCAAGCAAATGACAAAGCAACAACAGCGAATAACTCGAAGACACCTGGCACATCGGTCTCGGGGCGTCACAAGTGGTGCGTCGATTAATGGAAGAAAGGCTTCAGCGCACCCCTACCTGGCGCGCCAAATGTCGGATTATGGGTTCCGGCAAACACTTGTGAGGTTCGAACTTTGGGGTGTGCACGAAGAACACTCTCTTCCTCGCTCGCCCACTCAACGATTTCACAACCTAGCTCGATGGACGCAAAGAACAAGAGACGCGAGGGTTTGTACTGGTTCGGGCCACCTTGCGGTGTAATACCCTACTCCAGTTTGTGGGTGGGTTGCCTCGGGGGGCTGAGGATGAACTAATACAATGGATGAACAGCCTCAGGAGGGGAGGTATTCTTGGGCTCGATGAACTGGTGAGCTCATTAGGGTGGAATGAATCCGATCCCCCCTCCCCCTCTATGGTGGTGGCTAAGTCCTATTTACAGTGGCCTTGGTCCTCTTCCCAAATGTTAGGCGGGAAGGGATCCCACAACGGCCCAGTTTGAAGGTGGACAACTAGTATAAGATATCCTGGCAAAAGGTGGTGAGGGAGTCCTGGATTAGGGGGTGTCCGGATGGATGGACTATACCTTCAGCCGGACTCCTGGACTATGAAGATACAAGATCGAAGACTTCGTCCCGTGTCCGGAAGGGACTTTCCTTGGCGTGGAAAGCAAGCTTGGCGATACGGATATGTAGATCTCCTACCATTGTAACCGACTTTGTGTAACCCTAACCCTATCCGGTGTCTATATAAACCGGAGGGTTTTAGTCCGTAGGACGACATACAGAAAAACAATCATACCATAGGCTAGCTTCTAGGGTTTAGCCTCTCCAATCTCGTGGTAGATCTACTCTTGTACTACCCATATCATCAATATTAATCCAGCAGGACGTAGGGTTTTACCTCCATCGAGAGGGCCCAAACCTGGGTAAAACTTCGTGTCCCTTGCCTCCTGTTACCATCCGGCCTAGACGCACAGTTCAGGACCCCCTACCCGAGATCCACCGGTTTTGACACCGACTTTGGTGCTTTCATTAAGAGTTCCTCTGTGTCGTCGCCATCAGGAAGGATGCCTCGCCCCGTCTTTAAAGACGGCACCGTTGCTAAGGGAGCTTTGGCTGTCGGCCAAACCCTCCGGCTAGGTGGTTTTGTTATGATCGCCTGTTCGGCTTCTACGCCGACGATGACCTCTCGAGCCATCGAAAAAATTCTTCATGTCAGCTCGGAACTTGCCGAGCAGTTAGATCCAATGGAGCTCTCCTCCATAAACGAGCTCTTGGATCACACCGCCGCCCTGGGAGTCGCTACGGATTACGACCAGATTGGGCCTAAACCCGATCTGAGAGAGATTAACTCTCCCCAAGTCACCCATCACGTTGCCGTGGTAGAGGGACAGTGCGGCGACCCTTCATCTATCTTAAGGACTAGCTACGTCCGGATTCCCGATCCCTCCAAGCCGGATACCCGCGGAGGGGAGGATATCACTCAAGACCTGAACTTAGAGTCAGGCGACGGGCTGGATTCATTGGACAACATCCAGGAATCCAAATTTTCGAGTTCGAAAACTCCTCGGCCTCTGAGCCTCAGATTGGGTGAGGCTTCGGATTTAATTCCACCCACCCACCCGAACACAAGCGATCTATCCCAAATCAGGCAAGAGCCCAAAGAAATAGTACATCATTACTGGGCCAGATTCCTCCTGGTTAGGAACAGGATAAGGGACTGCCGCGAGAAAGATGCAATCTCAATCTTATGCAATAATTGCACAGACAAGGGAATCCTCAACGCCATAAGTCGCCATGATATTACACGCTTCGCTGACTTAGCATCCATTGTACGAAAGTACTGTGCGATGGAAAGCGCCTGGAAAACCAAAATAAAATTTTGGGACGATCCGGCCCTGAGTACAAACCCAGTCCGAAATAAAAGGGTGCATCATCGCCAAACACCCGGGTCAAACACCAAAAAGCAAAAAACCCTCTACAGGGCATGGAACCGTACTGGAAGGATGGCTTAATGGACCCTGTAAAATTCACAGTACAGAGGACGCCACACTAACTCACAGCCTTAGAGCATGTTGGATACTCCGGCAGGTGTCCAAAATTGGCGAAGATCTCCTAATTCCGGAGGCCATAGAAAGCCACCCCAGAGACACCAATACGGTATTAACAGTCTTCGAGACTTTCGCATCAAATAATATGCGAAAAAGGACACTCTGCAGCCTTGCCGAAGTCTACCAAGTAGCAACAATGAACCCATGGAGTGACACGGCTATTACCTTTAATGCTAGTGATGAACCTAAATTCCGAATAGCCTGAGCACCAGCCGCATTGGTCCTCAGTCCAAGAGTGGACGGCTTTCGTCTTACCAAGGTACTCATGGACGGCGGCAGCGGACTGAACCTCATTTATGAGGAAACCCTTCAAAAAAATGGAAATAGACTGGAACCACATTGAGCGAAGCAGCACAACCTTTAGAGGAATAATCCCCAGTCGGGAAGCGCGCTGTATAGGAAAAATCACACTAGATGTGGTGTTCGGCACGCCGGATAATTACAGATCCGAAGAGGTCACGTTCCATGTGGCTCCGTTCAGCAGCGGTTATCACGCTCTGCTAGGGCGGGAAGCGTTTACAATCTTCCAAGCAATACCCCATTACAGGTACATGAAGCTCAAGATGCCCGGGCCTAACGGGATCATCACTCTTGCTAGTTATCCGGACATAGCACTCCGCGCCGAAAACAAGACAGCCACACTGGCCCTTGAGGCACTATCCGAAGCCCTAGCGGCTGAGGAACTGACTGCGCTACGCTCCACGGTGAATAGGGACGATGTGGTACTCAACAAAAGATCCAAGTCCACCTCCTTTAAACCGGCGGACGAAATAGTCAAATTCCAGGTCCATCCAATGGACCCCAATAAAACAGCTTCCATCGGGGCACAGTTAAACCCTGATGTAGACGCCGCACTGTGAGAGTTCCTACGAGAGAACTGGGACATTTTCGCCTGGCACCCTTCAGACATGCCAGGAATCCCACGCAGGCTGGCCGAGCACAGCTTAAATGTCCTAAAAGGATTCAAACCTGTCAAACAAGCTCTTCGGCGTTTTTCCGAACCGAAGAGACGGGCCATGGGAGAGGAGCTAACAAAGCTATTGGAGGCCGGATTCATCAGAGATATAAAACATCCGGACTGGCTAGCAAACCTGGTGATGGTACCAAAGAAGGACAAATCCTGGCGCTTGTGCATTGATTTTAAAGACCTTAACAAGGCTTGCCCAAAGGATCCCTTCCCCCTCCCCCGCATCAATCAAATTATCGACGCTACCGCAGGACATGGTTCATTGTGTTTCCTCGACGCATATTCCGGCTACCATCAAATCAAGATGGCAGAATCAGACCAAGCCGCAACGGCATTTATCACACCATACGGCCCATTCTGCTTCAACACAATACCGTTCAGGATCAAAAACGCCGGCGCAACATATCAGCGCATGATTCAGACATGTCTGGCAAACCAGATCGGTAAAACAGTGGAGGCATATGTAGATGATGTGGTCGTCAAAACAAGACATGTCGAATCTCTAGTAGACGACTTGAGGCTCGCATTTGATAACCTCCGAACATACGACATCAAGCTCAACCCAAAAAATGCGTTTTCGGTGTTCCAGCCGGAAAGCTCTTGGGTTTCATTGTATCCGATAGAGGAATTGAAGCAAATCCAGCCAAGATCCGAGCTCTGTCACAATAGGATATCTCAAAAGACCTCAAACAAATACAAAAGTTAACCGGATGTGTGGCGGCTCTAAGCCGCTTTATCTCCCGCTTGGGAGAAAAGGCCCTCCCCCTTTACCTCCTCCTTCGGCGCACCGAACACTTCAAATGGACGGATGCAGCCACGGCCGGACTCGACAAAATAAAAGCCATATTGGGAACAAACCCAGTCCTGGCCGCGCCAAACATTGGCGAACCAATGCTATTGTACATTGCAGCAACACATCAGGTTGTAAGCGCAGTGCTCGTCGTCGAACGAGAAACGGACGGACACAAATCCCCCCTTCAAAAGCCGGTCTATTATGTGTCCACTGTCCTCACTCCATGCAAATCACGGTACCCGCATTATCAAAAGATTGCTTACACGGTATTCATGGCATCCCGGAAGCTACAACACTACTTTCAAGAGTGTTTAATAACAGCAGCCTCGGAAGTACCACTTGACGATATTATAAACAACCGTGACGCAATGGGCCGGATTGCAAAATGGGCCATTGAGCTCCTCCCGTTCGACATAACTTATAAGCCACGGCGAGCCATCAAGTCACAAGTTTTGGCCGACTTCGTCGCAGAATGGACGGAGGCCGAACTCCCTAAAGAGTACGGCACATATTCAAATTGGATCATGCATTTCGACGGCTCCAAGATGTTGGCCGGACTAGGGGCTGGTGTCGTTTTGACGTCCCCCACAGGAGACACAGTCCAATACATACTCCAGATTATGTACATAGACTCCAACAATGCAGCCGAATATGAGACCCTTTTACATGGTCTCCGGATGGCAGTATCCATGGGCATTCAACGCCTAGAGGTGCGCGGGGACTCGAACCTCGCAATATCCCAAATAAATGGAGACTTAGATGCCAATGATCCAAAAATGGTAGCTTACTGCAATGCCGTCCTAAAAATGTCAGCTCGGTTCGAAGGGCTTGAATTCCACCATATAGCTCGGAAAATAATCAGGCGGCAGATGTCCTGGCACGCATCGCGCAAAACGCGATGTAGTCCCCCCCCCCAACATCTTCTTGGAAAGGCTGTTCAAGCCATCCGTAGTATGGGAAGGGGAGCTGAACAATAACAGCCCAGACCCAACCGCACTGCCCGACACCGAACGTTCTGACACAATTGGAGGCTCTGCCAATGAAATAACACCTTCAGCCCACGTAATAATGGACGTCATCGCCCCGTGGACAGAACCATTCCTCGCCTACCTTACTAGGCAGGAACTCCCCGAGGACCAAAACGAGGCACGCTGCATAGTGCGGCGATCCAAAGCCTACAAAGTTCACGAGGGATAAGAAAAGCACTACCGGAGTCCTTCAAAGGTGCATCTCCGAAGAGGAAGGGCGGAACCTCCTCGCTGAAATTCATGCCGGACTCAGCGGTCATCATGCTGCAGCTCGGTCCCTTGTAAGCAAGGCCTTCCGCACGGGCTTTTATTGGCCGACAGCCCGGGCAGACGCTCAGGACCTAGTCCAACGATGCGCCGGTTGCCAGCTCCTTGCAAACCAAAGCCATATGCCACCCACCACCCTCCAAATTATCCCATTCACTTGGCCCTTCGCGGTCTGGGGGCTTGACATGGTTGGACCCCTTAAAGGCGGAACCCACAAGCAAAAATACTTACTGGTCATGGTGGATAAGTTCGCCAAATGGATAGAAGCCAAGCCTGTTAGGACGGCCAAATCCGGACCGGTGATAGACTTTATATCTGGGGTTGTACACCGCTACGGCGTCCCCCACAGCATCATCACTGATAATGGCACGAACTTTACGGTCGACGAGGTAAAACTCTGGTGCAAAAACATGGGCATCAAGCTCGATTATGCTTCCGTCTATCACCCACAAACTAACGGTCAGGTCGAACGTGCAAATGGTCTTATCATGAGCGGCATCAAACCCAGATTAGTGCGGTCCCTCAAGGAATCTAACACGCACTGGGTAGAGGAGCTCGACTCCGTACTCTGGGCGCTGCGGACCATGCCGAATCGCACCACCGGATACACACCATTCTTTATGGTGTACGGCACAGAGGTAGTTCTGCCTTGCGACATAATTCATGACTCACCTTGAGTGCGCATGTACGAAGAAAGAGAAGCCGAACTCGATCGGCAGGACAGTTTGGACGCATTGGAGGAGGAGCGTGACGTGGCAAAAGCCCGTTCCGCATTCTATCAACAGTAGGCTCGAAGATACCAAAGCAGAGAAGTACGGGCCAAAAATTACAACGTTGGCGAATTAGTTCTACGCCTGCCGGACAAGAAAAAGGACAAACTCAAGCCCAAGTGGGAAGGTCCCTTCATAATTGACCAAGTCCTGACTGGTGGAGCGTACCGCCTGCGAGATGCATCGGATAACCGACTCGAGCCGAACCCATGGAATGCAGCCCGTCTCTGAAGATTCTATGCTTAGCACCGGACTCTGTGTTCGTCTCCTTCCTCTGTCCATTTTTTATATACTGTTTGTCTTACATTTCTCTCCTTCTCCCCTTCCTTTCTCTTATAGCCTTTAAAGGCTCATCAAATGACGTGCTATTCGCACTCATTAAACCTGGGGGCTTCTTTTACCAGAAGCTTATTTATACGGGCTTCATGCCCAACACATGTGTGACACTTCCGCATGTACCTTTTATTTCACCATTATATGCATCGATATGACTTAAGTTTTGGCCAAGCTGGGTTGCCTGGCTCCTGTGCTTACCCCTACGTTCCCGATTATTCGGCTAGGCGGTAAAGGGAGCACCTCTGTGATTGTTACTGACGGATCAGCCGGATGTGTACCTCGGACTGGGAGAAGCCAAAAGCTAGCGTTCTTAAGGGAATATTCGGTCGGTGACCTAAAAAATGATCTTTTTACTTATTTATTTATGCGCCCCCAGATGCTTTTTTCTGCGTCTTTTTCACAGGATGGGCATGCACTTTAGGGCATGCCTCCCAGGGAAAGGAACCCCTAACGGAACTATTCTCCCTGGAAGATGTTTCTTACTAACCATGTAATATAACATAACTAGTCGGGCACTTGTCTGTTCACGCACTAATGACCCCTACGCCTGGTCTCCATGCATTCCCCGGTTCTTATGTAACCGCATGGGAATTCAGACACACTCCGGACCGTCAGGTCCCGAGGCTGAAGCGAAAACGTCGGCCATGACAAATGATCTACAATCCGACTGATTGTATTCCTCTTCAATACCATCCAACAGGTTGTCTAATTTACAGTCCTACTGGGAATACTTTGCGGCCAATTCTACTTGGCCGTATACTAAGCTTACAGGGATCTCCTTCCCATCGGGCCGCACAAGACCGACCTCGCCCATGTGGTTGGGGTCAGCCTTTCTGTACCGCGTCTTCACCATGGCCCAGGCCTCCCTAGTGCCTTGACGGCAGGCCGATATCTTCCACAATCGGAAGCGCCGCCGTGCTCCCTTTAGCTTCTCCGCAAGCTCTCCAAGACCTTCGGGCACGGAGATGGATGGCCACAGGGCCTGGGCAACGCCTCGCATCGCCTTCCGAACTCGCTCGAGCAGTTGCGAGAGCTCGGGAAGAAGGTCACCCATAGAACCGGGCATCTCCTCTGCAGGACGACCTGTTAGCACACCTACAGACATTACTCTATTAGTCGACTTCCCCGCCGAACTTTTTTTTCTCCAAAGGTTCGTTCAAGCACTTACTAAATATGCCGCGCTGAAGCCGCTGATTCTCCTTAACGGAGTCTGACAGCTGGGCACGAACATCTTTCAGCTCGACGCCCAGCTTGGTGTTGGCATCTTGGAGATCGTTCTTCTCCCGCCTCACCTTTGTCAGCACCTTCTCACCAGCCTTCAGCTGGCGTAGGAGGTGTTGCCTTTCCAGATTCAATCTGGCGCCATCTGCAATTTCATTTGTCAGATTCGCACCCATGCCGTGCTTCGCAAAATACTTATCTTTCGAAGTGTATATTACCAGAGGGGGTCTCCTTGGGCTCCCCTGCCGCGGCTAGTGCGGCCTCAAGTTGGGCTTTGCACTCTTCCAACTCCTGGGACAGTAGGGAATTCTTTTCTATAAGAACCTGCATAACATATGATCCTTAAATCAGTTATTCTAACTGTTTCAAGTCTCGGGGCTACTGGTATATATATATATATATAATGACCAAAATTTTCTTACCTGTATGTCTTTTACATATTGCTCTGTGGCTCTGGTTAGACCATTTTGAGCGGCACGGAGGTACGCATCTCCCGACTTGAAGGCATCTAATGCCTCTTGGGAGAAACAAGCATCATGAAAAATTGTCCGGCGACGCCTGTGGTTCATGGCACTCTCCACCTCAGAGTTGGTGGTAGACAACCTGTCCACATCCTCCGTCGGAGGAGCGTCCGGTGCGCGCCTTGTGTTCGCCTCCGCCTCCGAACCAGGCTTTGGAGCCTGGCTGGTGGAGGCACGATTGGCAGCCTCTCCGAATATAGTCCGGCGAGGTCTCTTTGTCCTGAAGAGAGCACGAGTGTTAATATGCCTTAAAGGTATAACACCTGGGATAAGGAGGCGCGCCATACCTTTGCGCTGACGCCTCGGCCCGGACTGCACCTCTTTTCTGCCCACGGGGCCCTGCGGCCCCTCATCGGCTTGTCGCCGCAGGTTCGGCCTCCCGTCTCAGAAACCTCCCCTGCAAAGTTCGGTTGTAATCAGGAAACTGAAAACACGAGAGGGCGGACCCCTATTCGGGGTACTGGGACTTCGATCTCAGTTACCTGGGAGGCCGGGATTAGCCCTGGGTAATCGGCCGTAATGGCCACCAAGGCGTTGTCCTTGTTCAATTGATGGAACACTCCATCAATCAGCTCCACAGATACGTCCGGATCCTTTTGAGAGGCCGGGTCGAGGGACCGTCCTGGGTCCTCGGGTTGTGGAGGAGGGTTGTTTATTTCTTTAACAGCCTGGCGCAGTTCCTGCATTGAAGTCGCTAGACTGAATATTTAACGATGGGGATATAAAACGGATGGGCAAGATGCGACCACTTACCCAGCTTGGAGGATTGTACATAGAAAATCCACCCTTCGGGTCGACTCGGAGAAAATCCTCCTCTTCTCCCTTGTACAAAGTGGACAAGGTCTTTGCTAGAGCCGCAGCCGAATCAAGGCCCTTACGGCCGTAGCAGGTGGCGTCATCCTCCCCGTTGAAGTCCCACATGGGGTGGCCTCTATACTGTAGCGGCTGCACCCCTCGCATGACGCATGCGGCCATGACCCCGATCATGGTCAGTCCGGAATGAGCTAACAATCTTATCCGGCCCATCAGGTAAATAATGTCCTTGTCACTTTCCCTCTGAGGGCTCAGTGGATGCCAACTTAGGCGCTTCTTTACTGGGGCACCATCGAACTCAGGGAGGCCGATCCGGACATGATCCGGCAGCGGGACGTCCTCTATGTAAAACCATTCCGATGGCCAGTCCTCGGACGCCTTCTTTGGGGTTCCGGATAGATATCCGGTCCCGGTGATGCGCCACACTTTGGCTCCTCCCACTTGATATATTGACCCCTTCTTAGAATGGGGCACGAGGCAGAATAGCTCTTTCCACAGCCCGAAATGAGCCTCAACACCCAAGAACAGCTCGCAAAGGGCTACGAAGCCCGCGATATGCAATACGGAGGCAGGCGTGAGATTATGTAGCTGAGGCCATAAAACTCCAGGAGCCCTCGGAGAAATGGATGGATTGGAAATCCGAGCCCTCTTATTAAATAAGGAACGAGGCACACCCGCTCTCCTTTGGAGGGCTTAGGGGCACTCTTCGCTTGCTCTCCGCCATTATAGATGGCAAGACCGGCTCGAACCGGGACCATATAGGCCGGGGGGAGAAATCCCTTGGTCTGGAGCGTCACTAGCTCACTATGCAGGATGGAGCATCTCTCCCAATATCCAGGCTGAGGGCTGGAAGGGCGAGAGGAGGAGTTGCGACGGCTGGCCATGGTGGTATGGACCTTTGTCGGATGCGCTCTGATGAACACTCGCGAAGGGGAGAAGGTGTGGTTTGGATCTAAATCCTCGTCCCCTTAAATGGGCGGCTCATTTACGCGGCTAGGGGTGTGGATGTAAAAACACTTAGACTTTTCATATTCGTTTGACACGTGGGAGACGACCATTATTGGGCGTAGAAACCGAGGAGCGCAACATTTACAAGAAATCGGACTTTATTCAACAGGTACACGGAATTTGGAGGAGAACCCGCCTTGCAATGCCGAAGACAATCTGCGCGCCGGACTCATCGTCATTAAAGCCTGGTTCGGGGGCTACTGAGGGAGTCCTGGATTAGGGGGTGTCCGGATGGCCGGACTATACCTTCAGCCAGACTCCTGGACTATGAAGATACAAGATTGAAGACTTCGTCTCGTGTCCGGAAGGGACTTTCCTTGGCGTGGAAAGCAAGCTTGGCGATACGGATATGTAGATCTCCTACCATTGTAACCGACTTTGTGTAACCCTAACCCTATCCGGTGTCTATATAAACCGGAGGGCTTTAGTCTGTAGGACGACATACAGAACAACAATCATACCATAGGCTAGCTTCTAGGGTTTAGCCTCTCCGATCTCGTGGTAGATCTACTCTTGTACTACCCATATCATCAATATTAATCCAGCAGGACGTAGGGTTTTACCTCCATCGAGAGGGCCCGAACCTGGGTAAAACTTCGTGTCCCTTGCCTCCTGTTACCATCCGGCCTAGACGCATAGTTTGGGACCCCCTACCCGAGATCCGCCGGTTTTGACACCGACAGGTGGTCTTCGCCTGCCAAAGGCCCTGGTGGTGATGCTGTTGTGGGCTTCGCAATGACCTCCGTCATGTCGTCCTGATGTGTTGGTCTTGTTGCACCAATATGGAAACCTTTACCTGATTCCTCGGGGCCCCATGCCTAGGCTTGCCTCCTTAGCACCAAAGAGGAAACTAGTACATTGTGCCCGCTGGCGCTTGCCTGGCCTTAGTCCTCATGGCTCACGTCACGTGAATCTTGCGAGGTGCTCCCTACATAGATATCTTCGCTCCTAAGGAGCCAACCTAGTGAGGCTGCCCTGAGGGAGGTCTTGGCGTCATCCGCCTCGTGAGGCTTGGCCCCTCACGAGGGTCTTGAGTTGTTGCTGATGAAGATGGTTCATACCAGGCCGCTGGTGGAGCCATGCTCTAGGCCGCAAGAAGGCAAGTCTGGGCACCCCCATTCCCAAGACGTCGACTCAGTGTGAGCAAATATCACAGGTATGATATTTTGTTATGATTATATGAGGTTGTGATTAAACCGGCCCTAGTTATGGACTGTTATAGTCACCAGTGGTTTTTATATGGAGTATTGTGATCCACCCTTGGGTAAACCGCCAGGGAACTTGTGATTTGTTTGTGTGCAGGAAAAATGATAAATTTAATCTGCATACTTGATGATATCATCAGGCATAAAGTGGCAGATCTTTAAAGTGATGGATCAGTAGTGTTATGCAAATGAAACATGCACGATGGCGTGGCAGAGCAAGATTGTTTAAACTAGCCTATTACATGGCATCTGATGGCCCAAACGGACAAATGTTTTTGATATATAGCATCAGAATGCTATCACTCGCACCGGCTCATGGCTTCGGACTTCTACTCTTGGCGGGTTGAAGCATCCAGATCGTCCTGTGCTTCTTCTTCAGCTCCTTGATTATCCATTGGCTGGAAGTCAGGCGTAGACCAGTTGATACCGGTCAAAGCTCTAAACACAGCCTCATCATCAATAAGGTTGGATGGATCAATGTCAGGAGCAAAGGCATGCTTACATGTGGGTGGGATCATATCCACCTCTAGATGAACCGGAGCTTTCATCTTTTTGTTATCAGCGTCATAAGCCGCCTGGTATTGAGATAGATTGGTTTCTTCAGCCAGCCCAGTCGCTAGTGGACTCATTGCTCTTGCTATATCTGCAAAGTCATCAGCGTTGAAGGGTAACCCATCCTCTTTTACACTTGGGCAACCATTGGTGAAATCTTCTGGATCAAGATCTGCTTGCCATGCCTTTGCCCGGCTTAAAGCAGTCAAGGCACCGGCTCTGGCAGAGGCTCGTTTCAATTCTTCAATCCTTTGAGGCAGCACTGAAAATCTCTGCAATGTTTCCTTAATGAGAGTGGGCGGCTGTTTCTTGTGAATAGCAGCAGCAATGGCCCATTGAGTGCTAGTGTATAACTGTTCTACAAGAGTTAGATAGCCTTAAGCCTGACGCGCATAACTGAGCTCAGCTTGACACTCCGAGAACTTGTATCAGTAAATTTATTGATAAGTCGGCAGATGTTTATAATATGTTTATTGAGATGCACAGGAGTCATGTTTCCTACTTACCGAAGATGGCTGACGACATGTTATTGATCTGCTGCCTTAAACTGGACAACTCGTCAGTCACCGGTTTAAGTGCGGCTTCAACATCCTCTGCTCTCTTCAATAGAGCCGCCTTTTCGTTCTCCCAGCCGTTTCTATCAGTATTGAAGTTTTGCATAAGCTACTCAATATTTTCTAAAGCAGTCTTCAGTTCTAACTTGGCCTTGAATGTCTCAGATTGCTGAGTTTTAATGTTGGCCTTCAGATCATTGAGCTGTGAATCCTTTTCAGTCGGTTCAGCCTGTGACATAAAGAAACATGGAAGGTATTATGATCATGATTATTTTTGAAGTCCCAATCACAATACAAGTATTTTCCTTGGCACTTGGGGGCTAATGCCTATTGCTCTTTTCAAAGACGAATTTATCTGATGACTCGGGTACAATGATATGATCTGGTTTACCAAGGTTACATATTGAAGTGTTGATTTATCAATGTTGGTAAGTCCCGGTTTAACTATGCTAGTTAAATCGGCCCTTGGGGGATACTGATGCAAAGTTGATTACTGCTACTTAAAGTCCCTGCTTAACTTGATGATTTAAGCCGACCCTTGGGGGCTACTAGTGATGATGTTCACTTCTTTATGGCAATTGGAAAGTCTACAGTATACTCAATCCTATCATATCCTATAGACTTGGTGGCTGATAGACATATAATTATGAAGAAAATAGTGATTGGATTACCTCATAGCGTTCCTTCATCAAATTGACTAAGCCGGCTTCAAATCACGGTTGGTGTATAGACGGTTTAAATAACTAGAGTGGATTTCTTGGGCACAGAACTGGGAGTAGTCTTCTAAGTCTACTTTCCATTTGCCTTTATCAGCAGCAAAAATTTCCTCCTTGGCGTTGTGCTTGGATAAGGCAGTGGGGTTACCCGGCGCGATATAACCAAGCCTGGTGATGGTGACATCGTCGGCCTTATCTTCATTAGTTTTGATTGGGCTTGGCGGTTTAGAGATGACCGGCTCAACATCTATTTGATCCATGGTGACATTGTGCTCTTCTGATGGCGGGTCATCCATGGTGGCTTCAGCAATTGGATGAGAGGATTCTGGTTGTTGTTTTTCTGGCTCAGAAAGGTTGGAGTCGTCAGCCGGCTTGTTCACTTCCGCCTTTTTGTTGGGTTTGGCCTGGCCACTGAGAATAAGAAATACACACAGGTCAGTATATCAGTCAGGCATGAAATTTCAAGTGATGGCATACACCCATGAAGTACACCCTTACCCAGGCACGGTTTTGAAGGCTAGAATTTGAGTTCCAGTTGAGTTGCCGGAGGAGGAATGAGATGTTCCCTGATAGTTTGAATCATACGAGTTAAGAGGTTGTCGAAAAACACCCTCCACGGGATAAAATGAGTCAGAAATATTTGAAACCTCGAGTCAACGTTTGCGAGGTGCTGGAGTGCTTGGCAAGCCAGAGGATAAAACTCTGCCGCCACTATTCTGGGTTGTACAACGAGCTTCATGTTGTTGCTTCTTCAAAATAAAGTTGGGATCCAAGTAAGCTAAAGGGTGAGAAGATCTTACTTTCTGGCTTGCTTGTCAAGTTTTCTATGTTGGGAGAGGTTCTGAGCCGAAGGAAAGGATAATTACCTCGTTGTCATCTGCACGGCTGGCTTCCGCATCATCCTGATAATGGTCATTGTCAATAAGATGTACAAAAAATGAGCCAACAGAATCAAGTTCTACCTCCGACTCATCATCATCATCATTCTCGTCCAAGTTGAATAACTCGGCAGCATTGGTTTTCTTTTTAGCAGGCTTTTTGATAGCCTTGCTCTTCGTCCGGGTCTTCTTTGGCTTATCCTGCAGTTTCTTGGTCCAGAAGGGTGAATCGGCCTATAAACATTGAATAAGTATGAGCAGGCAGCACAAATGAAAATATGAGGCAAGTATGAGTTGGATTCAAAACTTATGGCTGGCGGCTTAGTCAGAATGCAGAAAGGGGCCAATCCAACTTTACTACAATATTTTAAGCTTTCATTCAACAAAGTCTTGGTCATATTATTGATGTCTTCCTCAGTCATTTCTTTTTGACAGTGGCGTTGAGGATATGTTAGCTCGCCGGTATACTCATACATTAAATCGGGTCGGATGCTTAGAGGCAAGACTCTCCAGGCAACCCAGAAGCGGAATGGATCAATTCCGGTCAAGCCGTTGGCCATCAGAGCCCTGATCTTTGCAAAAAAACAGCACATATTTTTTTGTTCTGTTGTGCTGATACGCTTCGGAAGATGATGTTTGTTACTAAGCCGGCTGGCATGGTAACCCGGCAGGGGATTTTCTCCTTCTGGTGAAGTATCTTGGCAATAAAACCAAGTCTGGTTCCAGTCTTTGGGGTGACTGGGAAGATTGGCAGCAGGGATGGTGGCTTCTTTCCGACGCTATATAGATAGGACGCCTAGCTCCAGGCTAGGTCCATCCGTGAATTCGTTTTGCCTGTTCAAGTAGTAGAATTCCCTGAATAATTCTACGGTGGGCTCCTGTTGAAGGTATGCCTCACAGAAAACTTGGAAGTTGAAGTTGTTTGAGACAGAGTTTGGACCGATATCTTGTGGATGAAGCTTGAAGTGCAGCACATCACGGAAGAATTTTGAGCCGGGAGGACTGAAACTCCGGTCCATAAAACTGCTACTTCACCATCTTTGGGCTCAAGGCGAGTTTCATTACCCGGAACCCTCCAATGGATGACTTCCTTTTTGGCTAAGATGCTAGTCTGAACATATTTCTTCAAGTCCTCCTCGGTGACCCGGGAAATGACCAAGTTGCAGGCGGTGACAGTGTTTACCATCTTGAGAAAGAAAGACCTAAGAGGAAGAAACAATTCCGGTTTTAGATCATGTTATTGAAACAGAACATTGATTCAAATATAACATGTTATAAGCAGTTAACAGATTAAGCCGGGGGATGAACCTTTGAAGTATTTGCGGCCTAAATGGGGAGTAATGGTACCTACCGGAGTAAGGATGTTGCTGTTAAGCCAGACAGAGTCTAAAAGTCAAGATATATGTTGCAGAATCAAATTATAAGAAAACATGGTTAAAGCGGAGATATATTGCCGGGTCAGGCCAGTTATAAAGCGTATGGTGGTGGTTTAACAAGATTTAGTGTCTTATAGTGGATCACGGTTGGCGGTATAAGCCGCCATGGCAGTCATGGTACTTCAAAATTTGGCTAAGTATTGGAAAAACAGATTTTGCAAGATGGGGCAATAATTTTGGATCTACCACAATTCAAAAAAGGCAGTAAATTCTAAACTTAAGGTGGCGGCAGTGGAAAGTGTGGATGTTTCAATGAGATCTTCTATGGGGAGATGTTACTCTAATGATAAAAATGAATGCTAAAACTACTTCTATGCAAGGTTCGTAGCCTATCTAGATTAAAAGCCACTTGAGTTGAAGGAAACAGCGAAGAACAGCAAGAACGCCGATGAACTACCCAAACCCTAAACGTGGATCTAAGATGGAAATAAAGATGCACTTACAGAAGATGAGGAGAAGCGGTGGTGCGCCAGAGTTTCTGATCCAATCAGGTCGATGCAACGGCCTGGGTCGGTGCAGCGGTCGAAGGTCGCGGCAGCGGAGCTCGAGTGGCAGAAGAAACACGAGAGGAAGACGAAGGAAGGGGTGAAAATGATAAAGACCCCTGTCTCTATTTATAAGGGGGCAGATACAAGGCATGCACGGGAATCGAGGAGGCCAAAACCATCATGTGGCTATATGGATGCCTCGATATTCGGGATGGTTCTTAGGATAAGGATCAATTAAGATGTTCTAAACTGCGTACAAAATTAATGTGAAGTGACGTCACGGTGGTTTAATTCCGTGAGCTGACGTCATGGCGAGTTACAGCAAGATTTCTCAATAAGTGGTGCAACATTTTGACAAGACTGGTATTGATGATTGACATGAACAAGTTCAAGCCAACCTGGGGCCTAATGTTGGGGATATGACTATTGGGTATGAACCGCCCAGGAGGGGCCGGGTCATACCCCTGGCGGCTTACCTATGAATATGGCGGATCATACAAGCCCATTGGCGGCCCAAGACACAGTGGCGACTTGAGGCCCAAAAGGATGAAGCGCCATGTATATATGACTTGTATTATAAGGCAAGCGTAGTTAGTCACTGAGCCAGACACGTTGTGTATAAGACAGCCGGGACTCCGTGAGCTGTTGGGTGTCAACGTGTGTATATGAAGGGACGACCCGGCGACGGTTTAGGGAAAGAAACAAGAGATCGAGAACTAGGTCAAGCGTATTCGCTCCCTGGTAATCGAAACACAAGCAATACAATCCCAAACTGGAGTAGGCCTTGTTACCTTCGCCGCGAGGGGCCGAACCACTATAAATCCTCTGTGTCCTCTGTCCCGATTAACCCCTTTAAGCTAACCTAGTTGCGATGTCTCCATGACTAAGTCCTTCCGCTAGGACATCTGCCATGATAATTCCACGACAGGACAAGAGCATCACCTTCACCTATGTTACCTTGTTCGTTCCACTCAAGTGGTGTAGGTGAGTTAGGACAGACCAAATGGTGGTCATCTTCCTCTTGATGGAACCATGTGGGGGTGCATCATATTCCACCATGGCCATCGTCTTTTCCAAAGGAAGGACGAAGTCGTCGAGGATCGGTGTGTCGTCATATATGGGACCTAGCACCAAATGAGAAGACACCATAGAGGTAGAGGTCAAGTTGTTAGAAATGCAAATGGCCTCACAAGACCTATCAACTATCTCACTCTTCTATGTGGTGTCTCACTCAATCCCTGAAGGTATGTGCACTCAAAGTCACATATGGTGGAATCACTCATCTCACTCAAGTGGTGGGGTTGTGGCTCTTCTCACATGGGAATTGGGCCAACTCATGATATATGGGGCTAGTGGTGAAGTCACTCTCACTCTCAATATGGGTGCTCATGTCGCTCAAGTCATCATACATCGTCGTGGTCGAAGGGAAAATCACATACTCAACCATCTCGTCACCATCGCCGTGGATGAAGCCTGAAGATGGCACATCATCACTCTCATCCATGACCGAAGGGAAAATCCCATGCTCGATCATCTCATCACCGTCGCCGTGGATGAAGGCCGAAGATGGCACATCATCACTCTCGCCTTCAAAGATGAAAGCATCATCCTTTCTCGCCACCTTGTTGCTCGCCTCCAAAGCTTCGTCCTTGAAAGGCTCCGTAATCGTAGTCATCACCGCACCATCTTGAAAAAGAGTCAAAGTAGACTTGGCACCATCGATGCCACAAAGAGGGATGGCGGTGAAATCGAACTTGGGAGCATCGTCATGGAGCTCGTCGGGCTTGGACATCTTGGTGCTACTATCCTCATGCTCGTTCTCATGGAGCTTGGTCATCGTGGAGTGAGTGATAAGTCTCCGTCGTATCTATAAATTTTTATTGTTCCATGCCAATATTATTCAACTTTCATATACTTTTGCCAACTTTTTATACTATTTTTTGGGACTAACATATTGATCCAGTGCCCAGTGTCAGTTCCTGTTTGTTGCATGTTTTTTGTTTCACAGAAAATCCATATCAAATAGAGTCCAAACGGTATAAAAACTGATGGAGATTTTTTTTTGGAATATATGTGATTTTTGGGAAGAATAATCAACGCGATGCGATGCCCGAGGGGGCCACGAGGCAGGGGGCGTGCCCTAGGGGGTCAGGCACGCCCTGGGCCCTCGTGGCCACCCCGTAAGGAAGTTGGTGCCCTTCTTTAGCCCCAAGAAAGCCAATATCCGGATAGAAATCGTGTTAAAATTTCAGCCCAATCGGAGTTACGGATCTCTGGGAACATAAGAAACGGTGAAAGGCCAGAATCTGAAATGCAGAAACAGAGAGAGACAGAGAGACAGATCCAATCTCGGCGGGGCTCTCATCCTCCCATGCCATGGAAGCCAAGGACCAGAGGGGAAACCCTTCTCCCATCTAGGGAGAAGGTCAAGGAAGAAGAAGAAGAAGGGGGGCCCTCTCCCCCTCCCTTCTGGTGGCGCCAGAATGCCGCCAAGGCCATCATCGTCACCGCAATCTACACCAACACCTCCGTCATCTTCACCAACATCTTCATCACCTTCCCCCATCTATCTACAGCAGTCCACTCTCCCGCAACCCGATGTACCCTCTACTTGAACATGGTGCTTTATGCTTCATAGTATTACCAATGATGTGTTGCCATCCTATGATGTCTGAGTAGATTTTCGTTGTCCTATCGGTAATTGGTGAATTGCTATGATTGGTTTGATTTGCTTGTGGTTATGTTGCTGTCCTTTGGTACCTGAGGGAGTCCTGGATTAGGGGGTCTCCGGACAGCCGGACTATATCCTTTGGCCGGACAGTTGGACTATGAAGATACAAGATTGAAGACTTCGTCCCGTGTCCGGATGGGACTCTCCTTGGCGTGGAAGGCAAGCTTGGCAATACGGATATGGATGTCTCCTCCTTTGTAACCGACCTTGTGTAACCCTAACCCTCTCCGGTGTCTATATAAACCGAAGGGTTTTAGTCTGTAGGACAACAACCACAACATACAATCATACCATAGGCTAGCTTCTAGGGTTTAGCCTCCTCGATCTCGCGGTAGATCTACTCTTGTACTACCCATATCATCAATATTAATCAAGCAGGACGTAGGGTTTTACCTCCATCAAGAGGGCCCGAACATGGGTAAAACATTGTGTCCCCTGCCTCCTGTTACCATCCGGCCTAGATGCATAGTTCAGGACCCCCTACCCGAGATCCACCAGTTTTGACACCGACAATGGTGCTTTCATTGAGAGTTCCTCTGTGTCGTCGCCGTTACGCTTGATGGCTCCTACTATCATTGATAGCGATGCGGTCCAGGGTGAGACTTTTCTCCCCGGACAGATCTTCGTATTCGGCAGCTTTGCATTGCGGGCTAATTCGCTTGGCCATCTGGAGCAGATTGAAAGCTATGCCCCTGGCCATCAAGTCAGGTGTGGAAGTTTGAACTACAAGGCCGACATCCGCGGAGACTTGATCTTCGACGGATTCGAGCCACAGTCGGGCGCGCCGCACTGTCACGATGGGTATGACCTAGCTCTGCCGTCGAATAGTACCCCAGAGGCCGCGCCCGCATCAGCTCCACTCCTTAGCTCGGAGCCAACTGCGCCAATCGAGGACGGGTGGCTAGACACCGCCTCAGGGGCTGCAGTCTCAATGGCGATCGAGCCGAACACCAGCCTAATCCTCTGCGCCGCCCGTGACTCCAAGGTACCGAACTCTTTTTCGGACTCCGAACCATCCGTGCCCCTACCAATCGAATATGATTGGGCGCCGATCATGGAATTCACCGCCGCGGATATCTTTCAGCACTCGCCCTTCGGTGACATTCTGAATTCACTAAGATCTCTCTCTCTTTGTCAGGAGAGCCCTGTCCGGATTATGGCCAACAGGATTGGTATGCGGACGACGAAGAAATTCAACGCCCACCCACCACCCACTTCGTAGCCACTGTCGATGATTTAACCGACATGCTCGACTTCGACTCCGAAGACATCGACGGTATGGACGACGATGTAGGAGACGAACATGAACCAGCGCCTATATGACACTGGAAAGCCACCTCATCATACAACGTATGCATGGTGGACACACTAAAAGAAGACGACGACGAGGAACGGAAGGACGCTACGAAGGCTTGTCCCCTCGAGAAGCAGTCAAAGCGGTGGCGTAAGCGCCGCCCCAAATCCCGCCTCGGTAGAAACAACGATCATACAGACCCAGCGCTAGAGCAGGGCGAGCCATTGCCGGACCACGGCAACACAGAGAATCAAACCGAACAACCTGACTCTGTCAAAGATAATAGTCCCGACGACATCACACGCGACAGACACCCGGAGCAACAAAATGCCCATCAAAGGCTTGTTTCCACCGCAAGGAGTCTAAAAAAGCAGAAGCAAAGGCTCAAGGTTGCGCAAGACACACTCCAAATCAGATGGAGCAAAGTACTCAACACAGCAGCGAAGTACGGCGTCAATCGCCCCACCAAGAGCTACCCAAAGCAGAAGTTGCTACTTGAATTCGATGAGGAGGCTTTAGACCCCCCACAACCAAAAATTAAAACAGCCATCTGGCCGGATAGACGACCTCACGGCCAACATAAAGCGGCAAGCAACGCTGCACATAAGCCAATACGCGGTTTACGCGAGGGCTCGCATCAAAAGGATGGGGAAACCAGATCCATCTACGGACCGTGCAAGCATGCTCCAGCATACGATGCAATACAACAAACATCTGAACAACATAGTACACCCAGATATAGGGGTGCCGCACACCCCCTATGTTTCACCGATGAGGTGCTGGACCATGAATTTCCAGAGGGATTCAAACCTGTAAACATAGAGGCATGCGACGGAACAACAGACCCTCGGGTCTGGATTGAGGACTATATCCTCCATATCCATATGGCTCGGGGAGATGATCTCCACGCCATTAAGTATTTACCCCTCAAACTCAAAGGGCCAGCTCGGCACTGGCTTAAGAGCCTCCCCGAAAGCTCCATTGGAAGCTGGGAAGAGCTCGAAGACGCCTTTCGGGCAAATTTTCAAGGGACTTATGTCCGACCTCCGGACGCGGATGATTTGAGTCATATAACTCAACAGCCCGGAGAGTCAGCCCGAAAGCTTTGGAACAGGTTTCTTACTAAAAATAACCAAATTGTCGACTATCCGGACGCCGAAGCCTTGGCAGCTTTTAAGCATAGCGTCCGTGATGAATGGCTTGCCAGAGACCTTGGCCAAGAAAAGCTGAGAACAATGGCAGCATTAACAAGCCTCATGACCCGCTTTTGCGCAGGTGAGGATAGTTGGCTAGCCAGATGCAGCACCAGCGACCCCAGTACATCCGAAGTTAGAGATGGAAACGGGAAATCGCGGCGCAACAACAATAACAAACGCCGGAATAAAGAAGACAGCACGAAGAGCACGGCAGTAAACGCCGGATTCAAAAGCCCTCGGCCAGGTCAGCAAAAGCCACCCTCTAAAGGTGCCAGAGATGAACTGTCTAGCCTAAACAAAATTCTGGACCAAATATGTCAGATCCATAGCACCCCTGGTAAACCCGCTAATCATACCCACAGAGAATGTTGGGTCTTCAAGCAGTCCAGCAAGCTCAACACCGTACACAAGGGGGAGGATACACCAAGCGAACACGAGGATGAGCCTCTCAAGCAAGACACTGGGGAACAAGAGAAATTTCCACCAGAAGTCAAAACAGTAAATGTGTTACACATGATCAAGGGGAGAAACAAAATGGCACTCCTAGAAAATTATGCCCAAGGGCCTATCACCGCGGAGTCCTGCCACTGGTCGTCTCAACCGATCACTTTCGACCATCGTGATTACTCAGCAAGTATCCGGCGTGCAGGATGGGCTGCCCTGGTATTAGACCCAATAATTGACGGATACCACTTCACACGAGTCCTGATGGACGGTGGCAGCAGTCTAAACCTGATATACCAGGATACAATCCGCGAAATGGGGATAGACCCAACGAAAATTTGCCCTGGCAACACTACCTTTAAAGGAGTAACGCCAGGCCCAGGGGCTCATTGTACGGGCTCCCTGCTACTAAAGGTTATATTCGGCTTCCCCGATAACTTTCGTAGTGAACATTTAACCTTCCACATCGCTCCGTTCCAAAGTGGCTATCAAGCACTACTTGGACGCGAAGCTTTCACTCGCTTCAATGCAATACCGCATTACGCTTCCCTCACGCTCAAGATGCCCGGTCCATGTGGCATCATTATAGTGAATGGAAGTATTGAGCGATCTTTGCGCGCCGAAGAGAGTGTGGCTGCCTTGGCAGCCGCACACTAAAAACGGCCTCACCAACTAAAGCATTTAGCAGGTCATCAAGACTTCGCACACGGTTAGACGAGTCCGGCGCAGCTATATGTAATTCATACCGGATCGATGGTCACACCCCTATTACAAATACAAGGGGCTCAACGTGCGCAGAAAAGTGGCAATTTTTACTCATCTTGAATTATACATGGTTTCTTTAAAAACTATCTTTTTGCACGACAACTTTTTCACCTAAGTTCCTCTCTTTTACAGATGATCATTGTGCTACACCCGTCCAGGATACGGCACAACAGAGACACAGGCGCAGACGTGCAGCAGGGACCCGCTCCTAGGATTCTTTTTAGATTAAGACCCTGCGTAAACCTTTTTTACTGTCTCTTGTTGATACACATCCACAGAATTCTCAGCACAATTGAGAATGATGCTGACGTCTTGGCATGTGGCCACGTGAGAATAATGCACGTACCTAGACACAAAGGGCTTCTTACAAAGGGCACTATTTAGGCCCAGTTCATACCATAAAGACCGAATACCTTAGGGAGTGTTCGGCGTCGCGAGTTTGGCCTTATATGCATCAGCTCCGAATCATTGTCTTTGGTCAAATGTTGGGTTTGCCCGGCTCCTGTGTTTTGGTGCCTTACGTTCCGCTTTACCGGCTAAGACAGCACCAGGAGAACTACTGTGATTGTGCCCTGGTTCATCCGGACGAGCACCTCAGTAGAGAAAGCCGAAAACTGACTGTCATGATATAGCGTGAGACTGGTCAACCACTCGATGACCTATAGGAATGTTATAATTCCTCCACCTTAACGAAGGGTCGTTTCCCCGCCAGGCATGTACGCACCTCGAGATTGGGAGAGTGTGGAGCCACCAGGGGCTATCTAGTAGCCCCACTGTCAAACTCCTATGGCTAAGTGAAAGTGTTAAAGCATTATAGTACGGTTGCCTCGTTCGCTGCGCTATCACCTCCTTGATAGGACCAAGACGTTGGGTTAAGTGTGAACACGCATTTTTTGTGAGCACCCCCGCATTATATGTGTGGGGGCTGAAGCCGACGACTGCAATCTTTCAGGTTATACACATGTATACATAAACGGCCGCACATGAGGCATCATATTACTTTCGGGCAAAAGTATAAACACAGCCTTATAAAATTTCATAAAAACATTGTGTTTACAATGGGAATACATGTCATTCAAACATAATATTCTTCGAGCACTGGGCCTCTATCAAACGAGCACCCTCGAGAACCTCCTCGAAATAGCGCTCGGCAGCCACCCGGCCTATGGCCGGACCCTGCGTCGCAACAGTGGTAGCGTCCATCTCTGCCCAGTATGCTTTAACATGGGCAAGGGCCATCCGCGAGCCTTCTATGCACGCCGACCTCTTCATCGCATCAATGTGCGGCACCGCACCAAGGACCTGCTGCACTAAGCTAAAATAGCTATTCGACTTTGGCTTTTTCGGCCATAGCTGATCCACGACAGACCTCATAGCGAGTCCTGACAACCTATTTAGTTCGGCCCATTCGGCTAGCTGATCAGTCAAAGGAAGCGGATGCTCTGGAACGTTGAATTGCGACCAGAACAACTTGTCCACCCCACGATCTGCTTTACCTTGGAAGTATTTGGCCACATCGGCAGCACTCGCCGCCAAGTCCATATATGCATCTGCCGAACTCCATAGCCGATCCAGAGGGGCATACCGTGGATCTCCGAACTTCCTCTGTAGCATGAAGGGCTTCCCAGCCGCAATATCCTCGGCTTCCCGCAGCTCCTTCTTCGCTCTCATAGCAGAGCGGGTGTCTTTGTCAGCCATCGTGGCCTTCTCAAGGTCCATTGCCTTTGCTCGGTTTTCTTTCTCAAGAAGCCGGCTACGGTCGGCAGTGTCTTTAAATTCTACGGCCATCTTGACCATCTTCTCTTTGCTCCCGCAATGTGCGGTCTTCTCGGCTTTCAACTCTTCGGCCGCCTTCAAAGTAGCCGCATTACTAATCCTCGCTTGTTCCTTGGCTCGGGCGAGCTCCGCCCGAAGGGTCTCCACGGTGGCAGCTCCATCTGCAGTCACAACATATTAAAGATACTGGCATCATGCTGCTCTTATTGTGTGACATTCACTAGAAAGCATTACTTACCCTGTGATTCGTCAAGCCTCTTGTTAACAAGCTCGATGTCGGAGTCTGCCGCATCCAGTTGCCGTTTTAATTCGACAAACTCACTAGTCCGGCTAGCCACCGGAGCTTCCACCGCATGCACATAAAGGTAGTCTGGTTATTGCCTGGGACTATGATCCTCTGGTCGCTGCTGTTCTCGTCGACAACCAGAGTCTCAGGGGCTACTATCTACACAGGGCACACCTAACATGTGCGGTACCATCACGTACCTCAAAGCCTGTCAGTAGACTCATAAAGGCTTCATGTAATCCGCTTTCGGCGAACGAAATTCTTTCCATCACCGTACCCATCAGCGTACGGTGTTCTTCTGAGATGGCTGCTCGCCCCAACAGCTCCCTCAGAATGTCCGACCGCATACCAGACGGTGCTGGACTCTTTTGTTCACTCTCCACGAGAGCCGGACGCTGGGGACTTCGGGGGTCTATGGGATTATCTTCTTGCCTCACAGGATCCGGAGAGGCCCTCCGTGATGACACTTCGGGGTCGCCCGCTTCTTGAGCGGAGGAGTCCAGGGGAGGCGTTTCGCTCTCCATCATCTCCGGAAGAAGATCCCCCGAAGACGAGCTCAGCTGAGAGTGGCTAAGACCAGAACTGCAAGATATATGCGGCGGTTATTTTCTCAGAAGAAAGATAGTATACCTTCACTATTAAAGTATTTTTTGGATCACTTACGACTCATTGGAGGGCTGATCCCCCCGCGGACTTTGTGCGGCAAGAGCACCCCCCGAGGCAGGACCCTCTGTTGGAGACTTCTTCTCCCGTTTGGAGGCCTCGGCTTCCGGATCCATGGAAGCAGTCCTCTTCCTCCCTCGTTCATCCTCCTTTATGGAGGCGCTCATTCCCTCGGTTGGAACTGGCAGCGATGGGGGCCCGCGTTTGCCCGTATTATCCTCCCATGTATCTTCCTTCGAGGGCTCCGGGCAAGGTGCGAGCTTGAGCATCTTTTCCAATCCCGGATTTTCCAAACCCTCAGGGAGGGGGGCCAGACACCGAACCATATTCGCCTTTGTTAGCCAGTCCTGGTCAAAGAGCAAACTCTCAGAAATAACTTCAAGATGAATAAAAGACGATGTGTTTAGTTAGAGGGTTTCTTACTTGTTCGGTGGCACGGTTGCTGCTCAGGCCCACGTCCTCGGTAGTATCCGGACACTCTATTTGAGGTCCGAAGAATGACTTGTACATCTGTAGGATCTAGAAGTAGATGTGTCTAGAGGGGGGGTGATTAGACACTTAATGCTAAAGTTGCAATTTTTAGGCCTCTTTGGTTTAAGTGGAGTTTAGGCACAATTTCAACACACACAATACATATCAAGCAAGCATGCAAAGAGTATATGAGCAGCGGAATGTAAAGCATGCAACTTGCAAGAGTGTAAAGGGAAGGGTTTGGAGAATTCAAACGCAATTGGAGACACGGATGTTTTTCCCTTGGTTCGGATAGGTGGTGCTATCCTACATCCACGTTGATGGAGACTTCAACCCACGAAGGGTAACGGTTGCGCGAGTCCACACAGGGCTCCACCCAAGGGTAACGGTTGCACGAGTCCACACAGGGCTCCACCCACGAAGGGTCCACGAAGAAGCAACCACCCACAAAGGGTCCACGAAGAAGCAACCTTGTTTATCCCACCATGGCCATCGCCCACACAGGACTTGCCTCACTAGCGGTAGATCTTCACGAAGCAGGCGATCTCCTTGCCCTTACAAACTCCTTGGTTCAACTCCACAATCTTGTCGGAGGCTCCCAAGTGACACCTAGCCAATCTAGGAGACACCACTCTCCAAGAAGTAACAAATGGTGTGTAGGTAATGAACTCCTTGCTCTTGTGCTTCAAATGATAGTCTCCCCAACACTCAACTCTCTCTCATAGGATTTGGATTTGGTGGAAAGAAGATTTGAGTGGAAAGCAACTTGGGAAGGCTAGAGATCAAGATTCATATGGTAGGAATGGAATGTCTTGGTCTCAACACATGATTAGGTGGTTCTCTCTCAGAACATATGAGTTGGAATGGTGTATGTGTTCTGATGGCTCTCTCCTCGAATGAAGAGGAGGTGGAGGGGTATATATAGCCTCCACACAAAATCCAACCGTTACACACAGTTTTCCAATCTCGGTGGGACCGAATCAATAAACTCGGTCTGACCGAAAATGTAAACCTAGTGACCGTTAGAGATTTTCGGTGGGACTGACATGCAACTCGGTAGGACCGATATGGTTAGGGTTTGGGCATAACGTAATCTCGGTGAGACCGATTACACAAACTCGGTGAGACCAAATTTGGTAATTAGCTAACCAGAGAGTTGGTCAGGCAAACTCAGTGGGACCGATTTGTTCTTTCGGTGAGACCGAAAAGTTACAAAAAGGAAACACTGAATTTACATTGCAATCTCGGTGGGACCGATTCGCTTTTTCGGTGAGACCGAAAAGTTACGAAAGGAAAACAGAGAGTTTGCAACCCCATCTCGGTGAGACCGAGATCCCTATCGGTAGGACCGAATTGCTAGGGTTTGGCAGTGGCTTATGACAAATGAAAACTCGGTGGCGCCGGATAGGAAGAGTCGGTAGGACCGAGTTTGGCTTAGGGTTTAGGTCATATGTGGATGTGGGAAAGTAGCTGAGGATTTTGGAGCATATCATTAAGCACATGAAGCAAGAGGCTCATTAAGCAACACCTCATCCCTCCTTAATAGTATTGGCTTTCCCTATGGACTCAATGTGATCTTGGATCACTAAAATGTAAAATGAAGAGTCCCGAGCTTGAAGCTTTAGCCAATCCTTTGTCCTTAGCATCTTGAAGGAGTTCCAACAACCTTTAGTCCATGCCACTCCATTGTTGAACTTATCTGAAACATGCTAGATAGAAATGTTAGTCCAACAAGAGATATGTTGTCATCAATTATCAAAACCACCTAGGGAGCACTTGTGCTTTCAATCTCCCCCTTTTTGGTAATTGATGGCAACATTCATCAAAGCTTTAGATAAAGATATAAAGAACAACAAGTAAAGCTTTGGAAGGACATGTAACAAGCATAGGCTCCCCCTACATGTATGCACTCATGTAAATATGAAATATAGAGGCATGTGAGAGCATAACCATGACAGAGTAGGCAATGTGTTACATGTATCTTGGCCATATGCATCAGAGCAAAAGATTATCAAGGAAAATACCTTCATGCTCATGAGTCCTTCTTGCAAACAGTATGTACATAAGCAAGAACTCCTCATACTCATGATTTTGATGCATATACTTACCTTGTGGTCTTGAGTTGGCTTAGGATGGAATGAACCTGCACAAACAAAGTTAGATAACACAGGTACATCCACTAGCCAGAGCAAACAATAGAAACCACAAGAATACCACGACTGGGATGACATGTAGAGAGTGAGTACAAGGTACCATATTGGATTCAACATGTCCCCAAGAATAAAGATATGCAATGAATTTGACTGATTTCTTTCCCTTAGGTGTCTTGCTCCCCCTGAATCTTACATGGGATATTGGGAGAAGATAGGGAACAGAAAATCAGAGCTGAAAGATACAAATGAATAGAACTTAATGCAAATACATGTATCTGGGATCCTTGAGACTTTCTCTCCCTGGAAATCTCTCTCTCCCCCTTAACAACATCTGGGATCCTTGAGACTTTCTCTCCCCCTTGAGGTCTCTCTCTCCCCCTTAATACTTTCTCTCTTGTTGGTTTGGTCCTTGAGATTGTTTCTCTCCCTTGATGTGATCTCTCTCTCCTACAAGCTTTGATGTGATCTCTCTCTCCCCCTTTGACATCAATTTCCAAGAAGGTTTTTCCTGGAATTCGTCGAATAGGTTTGGTCCTTGAGATTTAGCACAAAGCAGAGGATAAAATTGTGATGCTTGTAGAGGACAAGATTCATTGAGTGGAGCTGGACCAGAAGAAATGTAGAACAAGTGGCAAAGTGTTTTTCTAAGTGCAAAGTCGGTGGCACCGAGTGGCATATTTCGGTGGTGCCGAAAAGATTCGGTTGAACCGAAAGTTGCAAGTCGGTGGAACCGAGTTTACACAGAGAAAAACACTTGTCACCTCAGCTCACTAGACATGTAGGATCTCACAAAGATTTGCAATGAATTACCTGAAGGATTTGCAAGGAATTAAATGCAGAAAATGCAGAACATAAACAGAAAGAAAAGAGAAGAAACTGAAAGATCTATATGAAGTTTTTTTGTTTTTTGAAAAAGAGAAAGAAACTAAACATGCATGAGACAAATGCAATAACACAGAAAAGAACACAAGAGAACTTCATCTAGAGTTGGGCGGTGACATAGTCACCTATGTTAGAGTATATTGACTTAGGAGTCAAGTGAGAACACTTGATCATAGGTCATACTCATCGTTTAAGCTCAAAATGGGGTTACCATTTTTCGTTTAAGAATCTTGATGTATTCACATCTTGTTGAGTTGCTTTGACTCATGTCTTGGAGTAAAGCTTCTCTAAGATGGAATAACATACCTTGGGTGCTGGTGTGGTTCTTGCTCATGTAGTTGAACTTGTGTGGGTGCTCAAGGTTGATGTAGCTCATCAAGAGTTGGGAGCACCACTTGGAGTTTGAGTTCATCTACCTACATGGGTTAGTTCTTGCAAGCAAGAGCACTTGTGTATCCAAAAATGACAATCATGAAGCTCAACATAGAATTTGTCAAAGGATATGTTTGAATGGTTTTGTGCTTCCTTGTCTTCAACCACCATTGTGTAGAGTCTTGGTGATGTAGAGATTGCTCAAGATGTGAGTGAGTCGCAATCTCATCGAATTAGGTTCAACCAAGCACCTACATGGGTTAGACAACATGCAAGGTGCAAATATGTCCAAGACATAAGATAGTTATCATAAGAGATATATCATGGATTAGTCATAAGCTCATGTCTTGCATGTACCCAATGGAGTTTCTACTCCAAGTTCGAAGCATCAATGATGTTCAATTCACCTCTCAACCTGCAAAATACTTTCTCATCAAGAGGTTTAGTAAATATATCCGCTAATTGCTTATCGGTGCGAACGTGCTTAAGATTAATGTCACCCTTAGCAACATGATCTCGAATGAAATGATGACGAACTTCAATATGCTTAGTTTGAGAATGTTGTACAGGATTATGACCAATTTTGATAGAACTTTCATTGTCACAAAGCAATGGAACATGTTTCACATAAATCCCATAATCTTTATGAGTTTGGGTCATCCAAAGTAATTGAGCACAACATGAACCAACGGCAATGTATTCCGCTTCAGCGGTGGATAAGGATACCGAGTTTTGTTTCTTGGAAGACCAAGACACAAGAGATCTACCAAGAAATTGACAAGTACCCGAAGTGGACTTTCTATCAACCTTGTCTCCGGCATAATCCGAGTCGGAATAGCCAACAAGATCAAAAGAAGACCTCATAGGATACCAAATGCCAAAATTTGCTGTATGGATTAAATATCTCACTATTCTTTTCACAGCCTTAAGATGACATTCTTTAGGAGCAGCTTGATATCATGCACACAAGCACACACTTAGCATAATATCGGGACGTGAAGCACATAGGTATAACAATGAACCAATCATAGAGCGATAAACCTTTTGATCAACCGGTTCACCATCTTTGGTTAAATCATTATGTCCACTAGTAGGTATGGGTGTAGACATACCTTTGCATTCTTGCATATTGAACTTCTTGAATAAGTCCTTGGTGTACTTTGTTTGAGAGATAAATGTACCTTCCTTAGTTTTCTTGATTTGCAAACCGAGAAAGAATTTGAGTTCATTCATCATAAACATCTCAAACTTCTCTGACATTAGCTTTCCAAACTTTTCACTAAAGAGAGGGTTAGTTGAACCAAATATGATATCATCAACATAAATTTGGCATACAAATAGTTCTCCATTAAAACTTTTAGTAAAAAGAGTAGAATCAATTTTACCAATTTCAAAACCACTTGTAGTAAGGAACTTGGTCAAGCATTTATACCATGCTCTAGGAGCTTGTTTAAGACCATAAAGAGCTTTGTGAAGTTTGTAAACATGATTTGGTTTCTTAGGATTGACAAAGCCGGGAGGTTGTTTGACATAAACTTCCTTCTCTATTTCACTATTTAGAAAAGCACTTTTAATGTCCATTTGGTACAAGGTGATATTATGGTGATTAGCATAGGCAAGTAAGATGCGAATGGACTCAAGTCTAGCAACGGGAGCATACGTCTCACCATAGTCCATACCTTCGACTTGTGTGTACCCTTGGGCGACGGGACGTGCTTTGTTGCGAACCACTTGTCCATCTTCATCTTGCTTGTTGCGAAACACCCATTTGGTACCAATGATGTTGTGGTTGTTGTCGGGCTTCTCAACCAATGTCCAAACTTGGTTTCTCTCAAAATTATGTAGCTCTTCATGCATAGCGTTTATCCAATCCGGATCTTCCAATGCTTCTTCAACCTTCATTGGTTCAATGCTAAAGATGAATGAATAGATTTCACAAAAGTTAGCTAAACGAGTTTTTGAGCGAGTGATTCTCCCGGTTTGTATATCATTGAGGATTTGCTCGACGGGATGATCTTTGGCAATTCTTGCTCGAACTCGTGAGAGCTTTTGCTTGGGTCTTTGTTGAACATCTTCTTCATCTTGTTCTTCTTCTTGGCCTTCTTCATTGTTGACATCGTCGTTCTCTTGTCGTGGTGGAGAAGGAGGTTGTTGATGTTCATCTTGACGTACTTCCTCGTTTTCTTCATCTTGGTGTGTCCCACTTGTGGATGCTTCCGTGTCGATTCTTGGTTCACCTTGTCGTGAAGTAGAAGCTTCCACTTGGACGGATGAAGTACTCTCCTTCACCTCCGTTGGACGAATTTTGCCAATGGAAAAGTCTTGAATTGCTTCTGAAGGGTCTTTGTCTCCTACATCAATTGGCAATTGCTCTACTTGCGAGCCATTAGATTCATCAAACTTCACATCTACCGTATCTTCAACCTTTCGGGTGAAATTGTTGTAGACATGGTAAGTGTGAGAGTTTGAGCCATAACCAAGTAGAAAACCTTCATGAGATTTAGGAGCAAACTTTGAACGATGATGCTTATCAAGAATGTAGCACTTTGAGCTGAATACTCGAAAGTATCCAACTTGGGGTTTGTTACCGGTGAGAAGCTCGTATGTCGTCTTGCCGAGTAGCTTGTGAAGATATAAGCGATTTGTTGCGTGACAAGTTGTCTCAACCGCTTCTGCCCAAAAGTGCTTTGGCGTCTTGTATTCATCAAGCATCGTTCTTGCCATTTCGATGAGCGTCCGGTTCTTCCTCTCAACAACTCCATTTTGTTGAGGTGTGTACATAGCCGAGAACTCGCGTGAAATCCCTTCTTCGTCAAGAAAGGTGTCCACATTTGCGTTCTTGAACTCCGTTCTGTTGTCACTCCGAACCTTCCTGATCTTCACATCAAACTGATTTTGGGCCTTCCTAGCGAAGTTTCTGAAGATCTTCTGGACCTGCGACTTGTCATTAAGAAAGAACACCCACGTAAATCTTGAAAAGTCATCAACTATAACTAGACCAAAAGAATTTCCACCGAGACTCTTGTAGGCGTTGGGACCAAAAAGATCCATGTGAAGTAGCTCGAGTGGCCTCCTTGTGGTCATGATGTTCTTCACGGGATGTCTTCCTCCAACCTGTTTACCTGCTTGACAAGCACTGCAAAGTCTATCCTTATCAAATATGACATCGTTAACTCCAAGGATATGATTTCCTTTAATAAGCTTGTTAAGGTTTCTCATGCCAACGTGACCTAGTCGTATGCCACAACCAACCTTTTGAGGATTTAGCAACAAAGCAAGTTTTAGGTTGTGCCTTTTTAGAGAAATCGACAATGTAAAGATCACCTCTACGCATATCCGTAAAGACCATTTTATGATTGTCTCGATGAAATACTTGGCAATCTACCTCAGTAAATAGGACATTCAAACCGAAATCAGCAAGTCTAGATACTAAAAGTAAGTTGTAGCCAAGAGATTCAACGAGCATGACATTTTGAATGGAACTATCATGTGATATGGCCACCTTACCAAGGCCAACCACTTTACCCTTTGAATTATCACCAAAGGTGACATATTTTCGAGGGCCGTTGTTTTCAGCAAGCTCACGAAACATCTCTTCATCTCCGATCATATGATCAGTACATCAACTATAAAGAACCCATTCCTTTCCTCCTGATTCATATCCCCGAAGATTTGCCATAAGACCAAAATGTCTCATTGCATCATCAAGATCGAAGTCACTATCATCATCCTCATAATATTCATGTTCATCATGATCTTGTGACTCATCATTTCCTAGAGAGGGTAATTCATTAGATAAATGATCAAAGTGGTTACTTTTATGAATTCTTATAGCTTTGAATATGATATCATTAATGATTCCAACATCTCCTGTAGCATGCTTAAGATTGGCAAGTTCAAAAAGACATTTACCAAAACTAGGATCACTAGAATTCATCTTACTCAAGGCAATAGATTTATGGAAAATTTCATCCAAAGTTTTCAAGGAATGATCGGGAAATCGTTCCTCAAGAAATTTCCATATAGTATAGGCACAATTAAGAGTAGGCAAACTAGCAATCAAATTTTTGGGCAATCCTCTAATGATGAGCTCAATAGTTCTAAGATTGCGAATCATATCAATATCTTCATCTAGGGTAGGATGCAAAGGATCAATATGAGGTGCACAAGGGCTAGCAATATACTTGTTCAAATGATATTGATTGAATATTACAGGCATCTCATTTTTCCACTCATGAAAATACTCTCCATCAAGAATAGGCACTCTATGTCTAAGACTCCCTAATGTAGACACATCCATCTTCCTCCAATGGTGATTAAACCAAGGCAATGGAGACCAAAGCTCTGATACCACTTGTAAGATCAAGAAGTAGATGTGTCTAGAGGGGGGGTGATTAGACACTTAATGCTAAAGTTGCAATTTTTAGGCCTCTTTGGTTTAAGTGGAGTTTAGGCACAATTTCAACACACACAATACATATCAAGCAAGCATGCAAAGAGTATATGAGCAGCGGAATGTAAAGCATGCAACTTGAAAGAGTGTAAAGGGAAGGGTTTGGAGAATTCAAACGCAATTGGAGACACGGATGTTTTTCCCTTGGTTCGGATAGGTGGTGCTATCCTACATCCACGTTGATGGAGACTTCAACCCACGAAGGGTAACGGTTGCGCGAGTCCACACAGGGCTCCACCCAAGGGTAACGGTTGCACGAGTCCACACAGGGCTCCACCCACGAAGGGTCCACGAAGAAGCAACCACCCACAAAGGGTCCACGAAGAAGCAACCTTGTCTATCCCACCATGGCCATCGCCCACACAGGACTTGCCTCACTAGCGGTAGATCTTCACGAAGCAGGCGATCTCCTTGCCCTTACAAACTCCTTGGTTCAACTCCACAATCTTGTCGTAGGCTCCCAAGTGACACCTAGCCAATCTAGGAGACACCACTCTCCAAGAAGTAACAAATGGTGTGTAGGTAATGAACTCCTTGCACTTGTGCTTCAAATGATAGTCTCCCCAACACTCAACTCTCTCTCATAGGATTTGGATTTGGTGGAAAGAAGATTTGAGTGGAAAGCAACTTGGGAAGGCTAGAGATCAAGATTCATATGGTAGGAATGGAATGTCTTGGTCTCAACACATGAGTAGGTGGTTCTCTCTCAGAACATATGAGTTGGAATGGTGTATGTGTTCTGATGGCTCTCTCCTCGAATGAAGAGGAGGTGGAGGGGTATATATAGCCTCCACACAAAATCCAACCGTTACACACAGTTTTCCAATCTCGGTGGGACCGAATCAACAAACTCGGTCTGACCGAAAATGTAAACCTAGTGACCGTTAGAGATTTTCGGTGGGACTGACATGCAACTCGGTAGGACCGATATGGTTAGGGTTTGGGCATAACGTAATCTCGGTGAGACCGATTACACAAACTCGGTGAGACCGAATTTGGTAATTAGCTAACCAGAGAGTTGGTCAGGCAAACTCGGTGGGACCAATTTGTTCTTTCGGTGAGACCGAAAAGTTACAAAAAGGAAACACTGAATTTAAATTGCAATCTCGCTGGGACCGATTCGCTTTTTCGGTGAGACCGAAAAGTTACGAAAGGAAAACAGAGAGTTTGCAACCCCATCTCAGTGAGACCGAGATCCCTATCGGTAGGACCGAATTGCTAGGGTTTGGCAGTGGCTTATAACAAATGAAAACTCGGTGGCGTCGGATAGGAAGAGTCGGTAGGACTGAGTTTGGCTTAGGGTTTAGGTCATATGTGGATGTGGGAAAGTAGCTGAGGATTTTGGAGCATATCATTAAGCACATGAAGCAAGAGGCTCATTAAGCAACACCTCATCCCTCCTTAATAGTATTGGTTTTCCCTATGGACTCAATGTGATCTTGGATCACTAAAATGTAAAATGAAGAGTCCCGAGCTTGAAGCTTTAGCCAATCCTTTGTCCTTAGCATCTTGAAGGAGTTCCCACAACCTTTAGTCCATGCCACTCCATTGTTGAACTTATCTGAAACATGCTAGATAGAAATGTTAGTCCAACAAGAGATATGTTGTCATCAATTATCAAAACCACCTAGGGAGCACTTGTGCTTTCAATCTCCCCCTTTTTGGTAATTGATGGCAACATTCATCAAAGCTTTAGATAAAGATATAAAGAACAGCAAGTAAAGCTTTGGAAGGACATGTAACAAGCATAGGCTCCCCCTACATGTATGCACTCATGTAAATATGAAATATAGAGGCATGTGAGAGCATAACCATGACAGAGTAGGCAATGTGTTACATGTATCTTGGCCATATGCATCAGAGCAAAAGATTATCAAGGAAAATACCTTCATGCTCATGAGTCCTTCTTGCAAACAGTATGTACATAAGCAAGAACTCCTCATACTCATGATTTAGATGCATATACTTACCTTGTGGTCTTGAGTTGGCTTAGGATGGAATGAACCTGCACAAACAAAGTTAGATAACACAGGTACATCCACTAGCCAGAGCAAACAAAAGAAACCACAAGAATACCAAGACTGGGATGACATGTAGAGAGTGAGTACAAGGTACCATATTGGATTCAACATGTCCCCAAGAATAAAGATATGCAATGAATTTGACTAATTTCTTTCCCTTAGGTGTCTTGCTCCCCCTGAATCTTACATGGGATATTGGGAGAAGATAGGGAACAGAAAATCAGAGCTGAAAGATACAAATGAATAGAACTTAATGCAAATACATGTATCTGGGATCCTTGAGACTTTCTCTCCCTGGAAATCTCTCTCTCCCCCTTAACAACATCTGGGATCCTTGAGACTTTCTCTCCCCCTTGAGGTCTCTCTCTCCCCCTTAATACTTTCTCCCTTGTAGGTTTGGTCCTTGAGATTGTTTCTCTCCCTTGATGTGATCTCTCTCTCCTACAAGCTTTGATGTGATCTCTCTCTCCCCCTTTGACATCAATTTCCAAGAAGGTTTTTCCTGGAATCCGTCGAATAGGTTTGGTCCTTGAGATTTAGCACAAAGCAGAGGATAAAATTGTGATGCTTGTAGAGGACAAGATTCATTGAGTGGAGCTGGACCAGAAGAAACGTAGAACAAGTGGCAAAGTGTTTTTCTGAGTGCAAAGTCGGTGGCACCGAGTGGCATATTTCGGTGGTGCCGAAAAGATTCGGTTGAACCGAAAGTTGCAAGTCAGTGGAACCGAGTTTACACAGAGAAAAACACTTGTCACCTCAGCTCACTAGACATGTAGGATCTCACAAAGATTTGCAATGAATTACCTGAAGGATTTGCAAGGAATTAAATGCAGAAAATGCAGAACATAAACAGAAAGAAAAGAGAAGAAACTGAAAGATCTATATGAAGTTTTTTTGTTTTTTGAAAAAGAGAAAGAAACTAAACATGCATGAGACAAATGCAATAACACAGAAAAGAACACAAGAGAACTTCATCTAGAGTTGGGCGGTGACATAGTCACCTATGTTAGAGTATATTGACTTAGGAGTCAAGTGAGAACACTTGATCATAGGTCATACTCATCGTTTAAGCTCAAAATGGGGTTACCATTTTTCGTTTAAGAATCTTGATGTATTCACATCTTGTTGAGTTGCTTTGACTCATGTCTTGGAGTAAAGCTTCTCTAAGATGGAATAACATACCTTGGGTGCTGGTGTGGTTCTTGCTCATGTAGTTGAACTTGTGTGGGTGCTCAAGGTTGATGTAGCTCATCAAGAGTTGGGAGCACCACTTGGAGTTTGAGTTCATCTACCTACATGGGTTAGTTCTTGCAAGGAAGAGCACTTGTGTATCCAAAAATGACAATCATGAAGCTCAACATAGAATTTGTCAAAGGATATGTTTGAATGGTTTTGTGCTTCCTTGTCTTCAACCACCATTGTGTAGAGTCTTGGTGATGTAGAGATTGCTCAAGATGTGAGTGAGTCGCAATCTCATGGAATTAGGTTCAACCAAGCACCTACATGGGTTAGACAACATGCAAGGTGCAAATATGTCCAAGACATAAGATAGTTATCATAAGAGATATATCATGGATTAGTCATAAGCTCATGTCTTGCATGTACCCAATGGAGTTTCTACTCCAAGTTCGAAGCATCAATGATGTTCAATTCACCTCTCAACCTGCAAAATACTTTCTCATCAAGAGGTTTAGTAAATATATCCGCTAATTGCTTATCGGTGCGAACGTGCTTAAGATTAATGTCACCCTTAGCAACATGATCTCGAATGAAATGATGACGAACTTCAATATGCTTAGTTCGAGAATGTTGTACAGGATTATGACCAATTTTGATAGAACTTTCATTATCACAAAGCAATGGAACATGTTTCACATAAATCCCATAATCTTTAAGAGTTTGGGTCATCCAAAGTAATTGAGCACAACATGAACCAGCGGCAATGTATTCCGCTTCGGCGGTGGATAAGGATACCGAGTTTTGTTTCTTGGAAGACCAAGACACAAGAGATCTACCAAGAAATTGACAAGTACCCGAAGTGGACTTTCTATCAACCTTGTCTCCGGCATAATCCGAGTCGGAATAGCCAACAAGATCAAAAGAAGACCTCATAGGATACCAAATGCCAAAATTTGCTGTATGGATTAAATATCTCACTATTCTTTTCACAGCCTTAAGATGACATTCTTTAGGAGCAGCTTGATATCGTGCACACATGCACACACTTAGCATAATATCGGGACGTGAAGCACATAGGTATAACAATGAACCAATCATAGAGCGATAAACCTTTTGATCAACCGGTTCACAATCTTTGGTTAAATCATTATGTCCACTAGTAGGCATGGGTGTAGACATACATTTGCATTCTTGCATATTGAACTTCTTGAATAAGTCCTTGGTGTACTTTGTTTGAGAGACCTCACTTCAAAGGTCTTGAGCCACAGGCCGAAGTGAGGGGTAATGCGGAGGAAGGCCTCACACGTGACAATAAATGTCGAGATGTGGAGAAAGGAGTCCGGAGCTAGATCGTGGAAATCTAGCCCGTAGTAGAACATCAAACCCCTGACAAAGGGATCCAGAGTGAGGCCTAGGCCTCGGAGGAAGTGGGAGACGAACACAACGTTCTCGTTGGGCTCGAGAGTAGGGACGACCTGCCCTCGAGCTGTTGGGGAATGAAGTAATTTCAAAATTTTCCTATGCACATGCAAGATCATGGTGATGCATAGCAACGAGAGGGGAGAGTGTGATCTACGTACCCTCGTAGATCGACAGCGGAAGCGTTATGACAACGTGGTTGATGTAGTCGTATGTCTTCATGGCCCAACCGATCAAGCACCGAAACTACGACACCTCCGAGTTCTAGCACACGTTCAGCTCGATGACGATCCCCGAACTCCGATCCAGCAAAGTGTCGGGGAAGAGTTCCGTCAGCACGACGGTGTGGTGACGATCTTGATGTTCTACTGTCGCAAGGCTTCGCCTAATCACCACTACAATATTATCGAGGACTATGGTTGAAGGGGGCACCGCACACGGCTAAGAGAACGATCTTAGAGATCAACTTGTGTGTCTAGGGGTGCCCCCTGCCCCCCTATATAAAGGAGCCAAGGGGGGTGCGGCCGGCCCTAGGAGGAGGCGCGCCAAGGGGGGTGACGTTTAGTTTGTCTATGTATTCACACAAGTATTATGTTTCCGGATAATACAATTCTAGCATGAACAATAAACATTTATCATGATATAAGGAAATAAAATAATAACTTTATTATTGCCTCTAGGGCATATTTCCTTCAGTCTCCCACTTGCACTAGAGTCAATAATCTAGATTACACAGTAATGATTCTAACACCCATGGAGCATTGGTGTTGATCATGTTTTGCTCGTGGAAGAGGCTTAGTCAATGGGTCTGCTACATTCAGATCCGTATGTATCTTGCAAATCTCTATGTCTCCCACCTGGACTAGATCCCGGATGGAATTGAAGCGTCTCTTGATGTGCTTGGTTCTCTTGTGAAATCTGGATTCCTTTGCCAAGGCAATTGCACCAGTATTGTCACAAAATATTTTCATTGGACCCGATGCACTAGGTATGACACCTAGACCGGATATGAACTCCTTCATCCAGACTCCTTCGTTTGCTGCTTCCGAAGCAGCTATGTACTCCGCTTCACATGTAGATCCTGCCTCAACGCTTTGTTTAGAACTGCACCAACTGACAGCTCCATCGTTTAATGTAAACACGTATCCGGTTTGCGATTTAGAATCATCTGGATCAGTGTCAAAGCTTGCATCAACGTAACCATTTATGATGAGCTCTTTGTCACCTCCATATATGAGAAACATATCCTTAGTCCTTTTTAGGTATTTCAGGATGTTCTTGACTGCTGTCCAGTGATCCACTCCTGGATTACTTTGGTACCTACCTGCTAGACTTATAGCAAGACACACATCAGGTCTGGTACACAGCATTGCATACATGATAGAGCCTATGGCTGAAGCATAGGGAACATCTTTCATTTTCTCTCTATCTTCTACATTGGTCGGGCATTGAGTCTTACTCAATTTCACACCTTGTAACACAGGCAAGAATCCTTTCTTTGCTTGATCCATTTTGAACTTCTTCAAGACTTTGTCAAGGTATGTGCTTTGTGAAAGTCCAATTAAGCGTCTTGATCTATCTCTATAGATCTTAATGCCCAATATGTAAGCAGCTTCACCAAGGTCGTTCATTGAAAAACTCTTATTCAAGTATCCCTTTATGCTATCCAGAAATTCTATATCATTTCCGATTAGTAATATGTCATCTACATATAATATCAGAAATGCTACAGAGCTCCCACTCACTTTCTTGTAAATACAGGCTTCTCCAAAAGTCCGTACAAAACTAAATGCTTTGATCACACTATCAAAGCATTTATTCCAACTCCGAGAGGCTTGCACCAGTCCATAAATGGATCCTGGATCTTGCACACTTTGTTAGCTCCCTTTGGATCGGCAAAACCTTCCGGCTACATCATATACAACTCTTCTTCTAGAAATCCATTCAGGAATGCAGTTTTGACATCCATCTGCCAAATTTCATAATCAAAAAATGCGGCAATTGCTAACATGATTCGGATAGACTTAAGCATCGCTACGGGTGAGAAGGTCTCATCGTAGTCAATCCCTTGAACTTGTCAAAAACCTTTTGTGACAAGTCGAGCTTTGTAGACAGTAACATTATCATTAGCGTTAGCCTTCTTCTTGAAGATCCATTTATTCTCAATTGCTTGCCGATCTTTTGGCAAGTCAACCAAAGTCCACACTTTGTTCTCATACATGGATCCCATCTCAGATTTCATGGCTTCAAGCCATTTTGCGGAATCTGGGCTCACCATCGCTTCTCCATAGTTCGTAGGTTCATCATGATCTAGTAGCATGACTTCCAGAACAGGATTACCATACCAGTCTGGTGCGGATCTTACTCTTGTTGATCTACGAGGTTCAGTAGTATCTTGTTCTGAAGTTTCATGATCATCATCATTAGCTTCCTCACTAATTGGTGTAGGTGTCACAGAAACCGGTTTCTGTGATGTACTACTTTCCAATAAGGGAGCAGGTACAGTTACCTCATCAAGTTCTACTTTCCTCCCACTCACTTCTTTCGAGAGAAACTCCTTCTCTAGAAAGTTTCCAAATTTAGCAACAAACCTCTTGCCTTCGGATCTGTGATAGAAGGTGTATCCAATAGTTTCGTTTGGATATCCTATGAAGACACATTTCTCTGATTTGGGTTCGAGCTTATCAGGTTGAAGTTTTTTCACATAAGCATCGCAGCCCCAAACTTTCAGAAATGACAACTTTGGTTTCTTCAAACCACAGTTCATAAGGCGTCGTCTCAATGGATTTTGATGGTGCCCTATTTAACGTGAATGCGGCCGTCTCTAAAGCATAACCCCAAAATGATAGCGGTAAATCAGTAAGAGACATCATAGATCGCACCATATCAAGTAAAGTACGATTACGACATTCAGACACACCATTACGCTGTGGTGTTCCAGGTGGCGTGAGTTGCAAAACTATTCCGCATTGTTTCAAATGTACACCAAACTCGTAACTCAAATATTCTCCTCCACGATCAGATCGTAGGAATTTTATTTTCTTGTTACGATGATTTTCAACTTCACTCTGAAATTCTTTGAACTTTTCAAATGTTTCAGACATATGTTTCATTAAGTAGATATACCCATATCTGCTTAAGTCATCTATGAAGGTGAGAAAATAGCGATATCCACCACGAGCCTCAACATTCATCGAACCACATACATCTGTATGTATGATTTCCAACAAATCTGTTGCTCTCTCCATAGTACCGGAGAACGGTGTTTTTGTCATCTTACCCATAAGGCACGGTTCGCAAGTACCAAGTGATTCATAATCAAGTGGTTCCAAAAGTCCATCGGTATGGAGTTTCTTCATGCGCTTTACAACGATATGACCTAAACGGCAGTGCCACAAATAAGTTGCACTATCATTATCAACTCTGCATCTTTTGGCTTCAACATTATGAATGTGTGTGTCACTACTATCGAAATTTAATAAGAATAGACCATTCTTCATGGGTGCATGACCATAAAAGATTTTACTCATATAAATAGAACAACCATTATTCTCTGATTTAAATGAATAACCGTCTCGCATCAAACAAGATCCAGATATAATGTTCATGCTCAACGCTGGCACCAAATAACAATTATTTAGGTCTAATACTAATCCTGAAGGTAGATGTAGAGGTAGCGTGCCGACCGCGATCACATCGACTTTGGAACCATTTCCCACGTGCATCGTCACCTCGTCCTTAGCCAATCTTCGCTTAATCCGTAGTCCCTGTTTCGAGTTGCAAATGTTAGAAACAGAACCAGTATCAAATACCCAGGTGCTACTGCGAGCATTAGTAAGGTACACATCAATAACATGTATATCGCATATACCTTTGTTCACCTTGCCATCCTTCCTATCCGCCAAATACTTGGGGCAGTTCCGCTTCCAGTGACCAGTCTGCTTGAAGTAGAAGCACTCAGTTTTAGGCTTAGGTCCAGATTTGGGTTTCTTCTCTTGAGCAGCAACTTGCTTGTTGTTCTTTTTGAAGTTCCCCTTCTTCTTCCCTTTGCCCTTTTTCTTGAAACTAGTGGTCTTGTTGACCATCAACGCTTGATGCTCCTTCTTGATTTCTACCTCCGCAGCTTTCAGCATTGCGAAGAGCTCGGGAATAGTCTTATTCATCCCTTGCATATTATAGTTCATCACGAAGCTCTTGTAGCTAGGTGGCAGTGATTGGAGAATTCTGTCAATGACGCAATCATCTGGAAGATTAACTCCCAATTGAATCAAGTGATTATTATACCCAGACATTTTGAGTATATGCTCACTGACAGAACTGTTCTCCTCCATCTTGCAGCTATAGAACTTATTGGAGACTTCATATCTCTCAGTCCGGGCATTTGCTTGAAATATTAACTTCAACTCCTGGAACATCTCATATGCTCCATGACGTTCAAAACGTCGTTGAAGTCCCGATTCTAAGCCGTAAAGCATGGCACACTGAACTATCGAGTAGTCATCAGCTTTGCTCTGCCAGACATTCATAACATTTGGTGTTGCTCCAGCAGCAGGCCTGGCACCCAGCGGTGCTTCCAGGACGTAATTCTTCTGTGCAGCAATGAGGATAATCCTCAAGTTACGGACCCAGTCCGTGTAATTGCTACCATCATCTTTCAACTTTGCTTTCTCAAGGAACGCATTAAAATTCAATGGAACAACAGCACGGGCCATCTATCTACAATCAACCATAAACAAGCAAGATACTATCAGGTACTAAGTTCATGATAAATTTAAGTTCAATTAATCATATTACTGAAGAACTCCCACTTAGATAGACATCCCTCTAATCCTCTAAGTGATCACGTGATCCAAATCAACTAAACCATGTCCGATCATCACGTGAGATGGAGTAGTTTCATTGGTGAACATCACTATGTTGATCATATCTACCATATGATTCATGCTCGACCTTTCGGTCTCCGTGTTCCGAGGCCATATCTGTATATGCTTGGCTCGTCAAGTATAACCTGAGTATTCTGCGTGTGCAACTGTTTTGCACCCGTTGTATTTGAACCTAGAGCCTATCACACCCGATCATCACATGGTGTCTCAGCACGAAGAACTTTCTCAACGGTGCATACTCAGGGAGAACACTTCTTGATAATTAGTGAGAGATCATCTTAAAATGCTACCGTCAATAAAAGCAAGATAAGATGTATAAAAGATAAACATCACATGCAATCAATATAAGTGATATGATATGGCCATCATCATCTTGTGCTTGTGATCTCCATCTTCGAAGCATCGTCATGATCACCATCGTCACCGGCGTGACACCTTGATCATCATCGTAGCATCGTTGTCGTCTTGCCAATCTTATGCTTCCACGACTATCACTACCGCTTAGTGATAAAGTAAAGCATTACAGCGCAATTGCATTGCATACAATAAAGCGACAACCATATGGATCCTGCCAGTTGCCGATAACTCAGTTACAAAACATGATCATCTCATACAATAAAATTTAGCATCATGTCTTGACCATATCACATCACAACATACCCTGCAAAAACAAGTTAGACATCCTCTACTTTGTTGTTGCAAGTTTTACGTGGCTGCTACGGGCTTAGCAAGAACCGTTCTTACCTACGCATCAAAACCACAATGATAGTTTGTCAAGTTGGTGCTGTTTTAACATTCGCAAGGACCGTGCGTAGCCACACTTGGTTCAACTAAAGTTGGAGAAACTGACACCCGCTAGCCACCTTTGTGCAAAGCACGTCGGGAGAACCGGTCTCGCGTAAGCGTACATGTAATGTCGGTCCGGGCCGCTTCGTCCAACAATACCGCCGAACCAAAGTATGACATGCTAGTAAGAAGTATGACTTATATCGCCCACAACTCACTTGTGTTCTACTCGTGCATATAACATCAACGCATAAAACCTAGGCTCGGATGCCACTGCTGGGGAACGTAGTAATTTCAAAAGTTTCCTACGCACACGCAAGATCATGGTGATGCATAGAAATGAGAGGGGAGAGTGTGATCTACGTACCCTCGTAGACCGACAGCGGAAGAGTTATGACAACGTTGTTGATGTAGTCGTACGTCTTCATGGCCCGACCGGTCAAGCACTGAAACTACGGCACCTCCGAGTTCTAGCACACGTTCAGCTCGATGACGATCCCCGGACTCCAATCCAGCAAAGTGTCGGGGAAGAGTTCCGTCAACACGATGGCGTGGTGACGATCTTGATGTTCTACTATCGTAGGGCTTCGCATAAGCACCACTACAATATTATCGAGGACTATGGTGGAAGGGGGCACCGCACACGCCTAAGAGAACGATCTTAGAGATCAACTTGTGTGTCTAGGGGTGCCCCCTGCCCCCGTATATAAAGGAGCCAAGGGGGGTGCGGCCGGCCCTAGGAGGAGGCGCGCAGGAGGAGTCCTACTCCTACCGGGAGTAGGACTCCCCCCCCCCCTTTCCCTAGTTGGATTAGGACTTGGGGAAGAAGGAAGAGAGGGAAGAAAGGAAAGGGGGAGCGCCGCCCTCCCTCCTTGTCCAATTCAGACTTAGGGGGGAGGGGCGCGTGGCAGCCCCTAGGCCTCCTCTCCTCTTCCTCCACTAGGCCCATTAAGGCCCATTACGTTACCGGGGGGTTCCGGTAACCTCCCGGTACTCTAGTGAAATGCCGATTTCACCCGGAACACTTCCGACGTCCAAACATAGGCTTCCAATATATCAATCTTTATGTCTCGACCATTTCGAGACTCCTCGTCATGTCTGTGATCACATCCGGGACTCCGAACTAACTTCAGTACATCAAAATATATAAACTCATAACGAAACTGTCATCGTAACGTTAAGCGTGCGGACCCTACGGGTTCGAGAACAATGTAGACATGACCGAGACATGTCTCCCATCAATAACCAATAGAGGAACCTAGATGCTCATATTGGCTCCCACATATTCTACGAAGATCTTTTATCGGTCAGACCGCTTAACAACATACTTTGTTCCCTTTGTCATCGGTATGTTACTTGCCCGAGATTCGAACGTCGGTATCTCAATACCTAGTTCAATCTCTTTACCGGCAAGTCTCTTTACTCGTTTCATAATACATCATCTCACAACTAACTCATTAGTTGCAATGCTTGCAAGGCTTATGTGATGTGCATTACCGAGAGGGCCCAGAGATACCTCTCCGACAATCGGAGTGACAAATCCTAATCTCAAAATACACCAACCCAACATGTACCTTTGGAGACACCTGTAGAGCTCCTTTATAATCACCCAGTTACGTTGTGACGTTTGGTAGCACACAAAGTGTTCCTCCGGCAAATGGGAGTTGCCTAATCTCATAGTCATAGGAACATGTATAACTCATGAAGAAAGCAATAGCAACATACTAAACGATTGGGTGCTAAGCTAATGGAATGGGTCATGTCAATCACATCTTTCTCCTAATAATGTGATCCCATTAATCAAATGACAACACATGTCTATGGTTAGGAAACATAACCATCTTTGATTAACGAGCTAGTCAAGTAGAGGCATACTAGTGACGTTTAGTTTGTCTATGTATTCACACAAGTATTATGTTTCCGGATAATACAATTCTAGCATGAACAATAAACATTTATCATGGTATAAGGAAATAAAATAATAACTTTTTTATTGCCTCTAGGGCATATTTCCTTCACGAGCAGGCAGCCAATGCGAAACCTCGGCGGTCAGGTATCTGGCCTCCCTCAACTTTTTGATGTCCTCTTCCGTAACGGAAGAGGGCATCCATCGGCCTTGAAGGCTGGATCCGGACATGATTGAAGATCCGGAGCACCTAACCTGGGCTTTGGGTTTTAGAACTCGAGGCGGGGAAGGGTTCGATTGAGCACGAGAGCGAAAAAGCGAAAACCTTGTCCCTTTATAAAGAGGGTGAATATCAAGCGTCCTCTCTGTAGCCGTTTAGGACTTGCCTATAATCTAGGAGTCCTAGACACGGTTGGGTTACCCACACCTGTATTAATGAGAATCCCATAATAAGGGGACACGATCTCTGCTTTGACAAGACGTGTCGAAAAACTACCTCGCGTTATGTGCGGGGCTGGTTAAAGGAAACGGTTCGAATAATCACCGGGCCATGACATACGTCATGCCGCCAAAACAAGCCAGCAAATTAGATCTGCGAAAATATTATTCTCTCTATGGTGGAATGTGGAACTTATTTAGCAGGTCGGACACTATCCTCATATTCAAATTCTGCTGTCATGTATTCGGAGAAGGAACCCGCCTTGCAATGTCGAAGACAATACTGCGCACCGGACTCATCGTCATTGAAGCCTAGTTCAGGGGCTACTGAGGGAGTCCTGGATTAGGGGGTCTCCGGACAGCCGGACTATATCCTTTGGCCGGACTGTTGGGCTATGAAGATACAAGATTGAAGACTTCGTCCCGTGTCCGGATGGGACTCTCCTTGGCGTGGAAGGCAAGCTTGGCAATACGGATATGGATGTCTCCTCCTTTGTAACTGACCTTGTGTAACCCTAACCCTCTCCGGTGTCTATATAAACCGAAGGGTTTTAGTCCGTAGGACAACAACCACAACATACAATCGTACCATAGGCTAGCTTCTAGGGTTTAGCCTCCTCGATCTCGTGGTAGATCTACTCTTGTACTACCCATATCATGAATATTAATCAAGCAGGACGTAGGGTTTTACCTCCATCAAGAGGGCCCGAACCTGGGTAAAACATTGTGTCCCCTGCCTCCTGTTACCATCCGGCCTAGACGCACAATTCGGGACCCCCTACCCGAGATCCACCGGTTTTGACACCGACAGTGCCCATCATATGAGCGCGCGTGCGGATCACACCATAGGGTCAGTTGTATGTTGATAGGACTATGTATTAGAGGGCAAGAGTGACAGCAGCTTCAACCTAGCATAGAAATTGATGCATACGGGAGTGAAGGGGGACCAATATGTCATAATGCTGTGGTTGGGTTTTACCTTAATGAACGTTAGTAGTTGCGGATGCTTGCTAATGGTCCAATCATAAATGCATAGAATTCCAAGTCAGGGATGACATGTAACGCCCTCGATGCGGCTATATCTCCCACGTGTCGAAGCACGACTTAGAGGCATAACCGCATTGAAAGCAATGTCGCAAGTGAGGTAATCTTCACACAACCCATGTAATACATAAGGGAAAAAGATAGATAGTTGGCTTACAATCGCCACTTCACACAATTACATGAATAAAGCATTACAACATCCAAATACAATCAAGGTACGACTACGGAACCAAAATAAAAGAAGAACCCCAAATGCGACAAGGTCCCCGATCGACCCCAACTGGGCTCCACTACTGATCAACTAGAACGAAACAACATAAAGGACAGGATCTTCATCAAGCTCCTCCTTGAGCTTGGTTGCGTCATCCGCACGGTTCAACGGCACCTGCAAGCTGGTTTTGGAAGTATCTGTGAGCCACAGGGACTCAGCAATCTCGCACCCTCGTGATCAAGACTATTTAAGCTTATGGGTAAGGTAAAAGGTATGAGGTGGAGCTGCAGCAAGCGACTAGCATATATGGTGGCTAACATACTCAAATGAGAGTGAGAAGAGAAGACAAAGCATGGTTGATAAAAGTATGATCAAGAAGTGATCCTAGAACAACCTACGTCAAGCATAACTCCAACACCGTGTTCACTTCCCGGACTCCACCGGAAAGACACCAGCACGGTTACACACGCGGTTGATGCATTTTAATTAAGGTCAACTTCAGGTTTTCTACAACCGGACATTAACAAATTCCCATCTGCCCATAACCGCGGGCACGGCTTTCGAAAGTTCAAAACCCTGCAGGGGTGTCCCAACTTAGCCCATCACAAGCTCTCACGGTCAACGAAGGAATAGACCTTTTAGCGGGAAGACCCGATCAGACTCAGAATCCCAGTTACAAGACATTTCGACAAGGTAAAACTAAACCAGCAACACCGCCCGAATGTGCCAACAAATCCCGATAGGAGCTGCACATATCTCTTTCTCAGGGCACACTCAGATTGTCCTAGGTACAGGTAGGCCAGCCCAGAGTTGCCCCTGGTGGTCACCGGCAGCTGACAGGTTGGACCAACACTCAGAGGAGCACTGGCCCGGGGGGGTAAAATAATGATGACCCTCAGGAGCACGACTCCCAAGGGAAAAGAAAAGGCTAGGTGGCAAATGGTAAAACCAATGTTAGGCATTGCTGGAGGAGTTTTACTCAAGGCGAACTGTCAAGGGGTTCCCATAATAGCCCAACCGCGTAAGGAACGCAAAATCCGGGAACATAACACCGATATGACGGAAACTAGGGCGGCAAGAGTGGAACAAAACACCAGGCATAAGGCCGAGCCTTCCACCCTTTACCAAGTATATAGATGCATTAATTAAATAATATATATTGTGATATCCTAACAAGTAACATGTTCCAACAAGGAACAACATCTCCATGTTCCAACAAGGAACAAACTTCAATCTTCACCTGCAACTAACAACGCTATAAGAGGGGCTGAGCAAAGCGGTAACATAGCCAATCAACGGTTTGCTAGGACAAGGTGGGTTAGAGGCTTGGTTCAACAACATGGGAGGCATGATAAGCAAGTGGTAGGTATCGCAGCATAGGCATAGCAAAAGAGCGAGCAACTAGCAAAGCAAAGATAGTAGTGATTTCGAGGGTATGATCATCTTGCCTGAAATCCCGCAAGGAAGAACGAGTCCATGAAGAAGACAAACAGACGTAGACGAACGGTTCCTCACAAGCACGACGTTACCGGAACCAACCCGAAGAAGCAAACACCGGAAAGAAGCACACAACATAGTAAACAACCACCACATAGACATGGCATGATATGCGAGATGCGGGATGCGATGCATATGCATGATTTTACAAGGAATGAATGAACCTGGCCTCAACTTGGAAATCCAAGTGTGCCACTGGAAAGATGAGATGAAATCGCTTGAAAATGATATAAATATCACCAGAATCGGAGTTACGGTTTGGAAATGGCGAGCAATTCAAATATGGCACCGGTCTGCGATAAACAGCAAGTAGCCATCTAGATGCAACAGGTTAAATATGCTACAGCACTCAAACATGGCAACAAAATACATGGCAGGGATCCACTCAAGAAGCTTAACAAAAGTCTAGCACTGAGCTACGGCCAATTCATCCATTAACAGGTTCAAACAAGCATGGCAAAAATGCATTTGGTAAACAGATTTCAGACTTACTGAAATTAACACTTGTTTGGAATTTTAGATCAGATAGCACTCTTCGGAGCATGAAAACAATATGCTACAGGACCTGAACATGGCAAAGTAAAGCATGGCATGGAGCTACTCAAAGAGCTTAACAAAAGTCCCTTAGTGACCTTGAGCCAAAAGGGATCAGAAAATACATTTGCAAGCATGTGAACATGGCAAAAGCGTAATCAGTTCTCAGACTTAATGAAATCTGGGGCATGCTGAAAACAGATATCAAGTAGGCATGTTTACAAGCTCGATGCACTCACTACGGAGCAAGTCATGACAATCTAAGCATACACCCATCAAGAATACACATTATACAATCTAGACATGGCAAGAACAATACCATAGCATGCACGAATCAACCACAACATCATCGGCAAAATCGCTAACAAATAGACAATCTGCCCAGATTCATGAAATGACAAAAGTAGAGCTCGATTGACTCAAGCTAGGGTGCTCCATAATTGCAAACAAGGACATGGATGGATAGAACACTACAAGATTAACAAAACATCCTTACTGATCATCCTCAAAAGAGGCACGGATCACTACGAAACAACATGAACATATGGCATAATGAAATAAACAGTCCAAGGACTTAGTGGAAATGCTAAGTCCCTGAAATCAGCATTACCAAGTGCCTCACTTTGCAAGCTTGTGCTAGTCACCACACACATCACAAAAATACATGGGTTGCACCTCTGGAAAGATGGCAAAACCCTTAACAAAACATATGTAGAGCTCATGGGCATATCATGCACACATTAATCATGGCAAAAATGACAAATATTTAAATGAAGCAGCAGGTCTGACAATTATCTCAAATAGCACTCTTCCAACAGCATTTCGGGCATCAAGATGAACTCAAATGAAAAAGATGCAATGAGATGAAATGATGTACTCTCTGAGATGAACATTTTGATATGCTATATGCCCAAAACGGAGCTACGGATGCGGAGATACAACAGGTCAAAGTATGCAAGATAATTAGGGTTAGAGGAGAAAGTCAACCGCGAGGTGGATCTGGATCTGGATCTGGATCCAGGTCGGGCGCGGAATCCGAGGACGGCCGGAGCTGCAGCTCGCCGAAGAAGAAGAGGTGGCCGGCGAGGTCGCGCTCGTCGAGGAGCTCGCCGGCTCGGGGTGGCGCGGCAAGGCGCGGACACCGGAGCGGGCGGCGACCTGCGCTGGCGGCGCTGTGGCGTGCTGGCGGGGCGAGGCCGGGGCAGCGCCGGCGAGGCGGCGGAGATGTTCACCGGCAGGGAGGCAGGCGGTGGCGCTGAAGCATGGGGCGGCGGGGCAGATGAAGGCGGCGTCCGGCGATGCGGATCTGGCCCGGGGCGTCTCGGGCGGGCCGGCCGCGGGCTTCGCGGGCCCGGCCGTGCGGGAGGAGAGAGAGAGGGTGGCGGGAGGTGAGGTGGCGCGCTCCGGTTGGTTGGCGGTGGCGGGATGACTTGGCACGCAGTGATTCACCGGAGTGACGCTTCCGGCGGACATGTCCGGCACGGGAATATTTGTCCGGCGACGCGAGAGGGAGCGGGGCTAGGGTTTGTACCGCGACTTTTGGGGAGGGGATCACATATTTATAGGTAGAGGGAGCTAGGAGAGTCCAAATGAGGTGCGGTTTTCGGCCACGTGATCGTGATCGAACGACCAAGGTGATGGAGCAGGTTTAGATGGGTTTTGGGACAAATTGGAAGGGTGTTGGGCTGCAACACACACGAGGCCTTTTCGGTCCCTCGGTTAACCGTTGGAGTATCAAACGAAGTCCAAATGGCACGAAACTTGACAGGCGGTCTACCGGTAGTAAACCAATGCCGCTTGGCAAGTCTCGGTCCAACCCGGAAATGTTTAACCCCCACACATGAAAGAAAGGTAGAAATGACCACCGGAGGGGAACGGAGCGCCGGAATGCAAAACGGACAACGGGGAAAATGCTCGGATGCATGAGACGAACATTTATGCAAATGAAATGCACATGATGACATGATATGCAATGCATGACACGCAAGCAATGAAAAGGCAACAACAGCGAATAACTGGAGGACACCTGGCACAATGGTCTCGGGGCATTACATGACATGCTAGCAATGGCCTCTCCCACATAAAACTTGCTATCGGTCTAGTAAAGTAGTCAATTGCTTAGGGACAATTTCACAACTCGTACCACCACTTTTCCACACTCGCTATACTGACTTTATTGCTTCTTTACTTAAAACAGCCCCTAGTTTTCATTTACATGATCTTTATATTCTTGCAAACCTATCCCGTTACACCTACAAAGTACTTCTAGTTTTATACTTGTTCTAGGTAAAGTGAACGTCAAGCGTGCGTAGAGTTGTATCGGTGGTCGATAAAACTTGAGGGAATATTTGTTCTACCTTTATCTCCTCATTGGGTTCGACACTCTTACTTATCGAAAGAGGCTACAATTGATCCCCTATGCTTGTGGGTTATCAATGATCTTGGGGTGGCGCCGTTGCCGGGGAGTTATAGCCTGGGGCGAATATTCTTGTGTGTGCTTGTTTGCTTTATCACTAAGTATTTTTTGTTTGCTATTCTAAGTAGTTCTCTATCTTTAGTTATGGATATGGAACACGAAATACCAAAAAAATAGGTTTACTTGCTACTCATGGAGATGGGGAACCTCCTAAAACCCTCGATGCTCATTATGTGAAAGATATTATGTACTACTTTGATAATCCTGAGAAAACCCCATTCAACTTTATAATGGGAGTAACGTTGGATCAATGTGAATACTTTAGGGATTATCGCTTGACTCAAAAAGGGAAACTATTATGGGATCAAATGTCACGACCGGTTTTCCAATAAAAATATTTATTGAAAAGCCAATCTTTTAAGTCCAGTATGAGAGAAATCCTCCACACTGGCAGACAAATTCTTGATACAATAAGCCAGTAGCATAAAATATATTACAGGGTCGAACTACGGTTGCTCAACCAAATTATTACAAGCACGCCAATAATCATACATAATGGCGGACAGAACACAGTGGTGTGGAGACATACTACTGACTCAAGGATAGGCTGGTGGTGGAAAAACACAGCGGGGAGAGAAATACAAGACTCTACGTCTGTCATCTCATCGAGCGTCGAGGAGAGGCTCGATGAATTTATTTGGTAGCGGAAGCGGATATAAAACAGTGGCCAAAACCAGGGTCGCACAAGACTGACTGGGACTCCTCTAAGTGTCGGGCTCGCTATCGAACTCTTCATCCATGAGATCGCCTTCGTCAGCATCTGGCCAAATCAACAAGCCAGTGAGTACTTTGAAAGTACTCGCAAGACAGTTCGGACGTAAGATATAACAAATGCATGCATGGATGCAACATGATTAATTCCTTAATGCACAATAAATAAAACTGGCATAACGGGTAAGTAAAAAGGGAAAACGGCGGTAGTCCGCCTGAAATTCCACAGAACATAAATAAGGACCGATCGGGTGTTTGAAGCGACGCCTCGAAAGGTGAACAAATAAAAATAAGGAAAATGATGCCACAGTCGGGCATCTTAGCGACACCACATCAAGGGCTTTTAAAATAAATTCCACGGTCGGACGTCTGAGCGACATCGCAGAAAGGGCTTTAAAAGAAATGCCACAGTCGGACGTCTGAGCGACATCACATAAAGGGCTTTAAAAGAAATGCCACAGTCGGACGTCTGAGCGACATCGCAGAAAGGGCTTTAAAAAGAAATGCCACAGTCGGACGTCTGAGCGACATCACATAAAGGGCTTTTATTCACAAGTAAATAATACTCATAATAAACATTCAATTCATGAAAACAAACGGGTTAGTCCATCCACAGGAGTGATCATTTAACCGGACTTAGCACTCATGCGATTCACCGGAGTCTCTGTCATCAAAGCTGACAATTGATTAGGATAAGAAGGAACGAAACTTGACATGGAAGAGATGATTTGGAGGAATATATGACTCTGCAGAGTTTGTACAAAAATTTTCCCACAGTCAACGGATTTCCGTAGTCACGAAGGACTAGTTCCGTTTACGGTATTTCAGAAGAAAACACAGCTAACCGGTACACACCCATCCTACCTCTCGATGCTAGGAATCACCCTAGTCATCGTCCAAGAAAAACTTTTGAGACGGGGAGATCACAATCTCGAATAGCATGGGATCAAATTTATATACGCGCGCTCTAAGGGGTGCCCCCCTCTCAGTCCCAACCGGAAACACCCATGCCCCCTGACCGGATGACTGGCTTTAATCCAGGGCCATGGAACCATCATCATGGCCTCTCCTCTTTGGTGTGTACCATGAAAGCGGTTTGGAACTTACTAAACCATATTCCTTGCGGAAAACATGTGGTAGTACAAGGAAGGAAATGATAGGTACTGTACCGATATGGTTTGACACTGAAGTCACATAGTCTGGCGTAAGACTAGCATGCTACAACACTGCCGTCGTACCCATCCTCATGCCAACACATGGCCACTCGTATTCACATTCATCCACGTATGGATCATCGAACTCACTTACCTCATTATCACATAAGATAACGTTCATCGGTATACTCACCGGCATGCCATGAAACTAACTAAATGCAAAACATGCCAAGACACTCATCATATCAAAAGTTCAAACATGCTTGCCTGGTTCAGAGTAGTCGGAGCCTAGCTCGGTGAAGTTCGCGGCTCCGTCACCTCCTTCGGTATCTACGTTTAAAGAAGATATATGCGCTAACGTAAATACCAAGGAGAGCACAGAAGGTAAACCAAATATTTTTCAAATAAATCTGATAAAAAACTAGACAAAATTTTAAAGAGAACAGAAAAAGAATCAATCAAAAATACTTTTCTGATTAAAAGTTATAAGGGTTTTTGTCCAGGGACTTATCTGTAATGAAACAGAAGATTTCCAGGGGCTAGTTTATAAAAGCAAAAAACGCTTCGGTAGCGATTACGCCAGCCCGAAGAGAAAACGTATTTGGCAGAAGGCGTTTTCAGATAACGCTTCGTTTAGAAAGGACAGAGAGGCTGACAGCGGGTCCCACTTGTCATGTTTAAATCTTCAAATGGGAGGGACGAGGCTCGTCGGCGCCCGAGAGCTGATGTGGTCGCTGGCGGCGATCCACGGCGAGGCATGGGGATCAGAGGTTACCAATGTGCTCACCGTGTCCTTCCGCAACGGTGGGTGGTGGTGTTGGTCGCCGGTGAGCAGCACGTCGACGGCGGTCTCAACTCCGGCGGACGGTGGTTCGGGCGTGGATGGAGCTCGTCGGAGAGGGCTGCAAAGATTAAATTGAGGTGGGGGTTAGACTACTGGGTGCAAGAGAGGGCTATGGACGAGGTTTGGGCGCCGGAGGTGGCCTCACCGAAGTGAATCGAGCTGGAGGTCGAGGCGGGGCGAGGCGGCCGGAGCTGGGGGAGGAGACCTCCTCGAGGTCCCCCTAGTGGCCTGGCGGGGTGTTGGTGAGTAGTGGAGGTGCTGCGTGCACGAGAGTGAGCTCGGGACCCCTTTATATAGGCGGTCCGAGGCGGTTGCCGTGAACGAGGATCACCGGCGAGTGATTACGGTGGCACAGTGCTCGGTCGGGGTGGTTAGGGGGTCGAGCATCATCACGGAGGTCCAACGGGTCCGTTTTGGTGTTGAACTGGCCGGGGTTTGGGTGTTAAGGGCGAGCTCGACGGAACGGTGATGGTGCGGGCCCGTCGGCGGCAGAGAGCGCGTTCCGTGCTTGCCGGCCACGGTGGCTGTGCTACGGGCGTGC